>NC_092295.1:12443366-12500993 GCF_036320965.1 Panulirus ornatus
AAGAGGGCAAATGAGAGTTGGGGTGAGAGAGTATCATTAAAATTTAGGGAGAATAAAAAGATGTTCTGGAAGGAGGTAAATAAAGTGCGTAAGACAAGGGAGCAAATGGGAACTTCAGTGAAGGGCGCAAATGGGGAGGTGATAACAAATAGTGGTGATGTGAGAAGGAGATGGAGTGAGTATTTTCAAGGTTTGTTGAAGGTGCTTGATGATAGAGTGGCAGATATAGAGTGTCTTGGTCGAGGTGGTGTGCCAAGTGAGAGGGTTAGGGAAAATGATTTGGTAAACAGGGAAGAGGTAGTAAAAGCTTTGCGGAAGATGAAAGCCGGCAAGGCAGCAGGTTTCGATGGTATTGCAGTGGAATTTATTAAAAAAGGGGGTGACTGTATTGTTGACTGGTTGGTAAGGTTATTTAATGTATGTATGACTCATGGTGAGGTGCCTGAGGATTGGCGGAATGCGTGCATAGTGCCATTGTAAAAAGGCAAAGGGGATATGAGTTAGTGCTCAGATTACAGAGGTATAAGTTTGTTGAGTATTCCTGGTGAATTATATGGGAGGGTATTGATTGAGAGGATGAAGGAATGTACAGAGCATCAGATTGGGGAAGAGCAGTGTGGTTTCAGAAGTGGTAGAGGATGTGGGGATCAGGTGTTTACTTTGAAGAAATGGATTTGTATGTAGCATTCATGGATCTGGAGAAAGCATATGATAGAGTTGATAGAGATGCTCTGTGGAAGGTATTAAGAATATATGGTGTGGGAGGCAAGTTGTTAAAAGCAGTGAAAAGTTTTTATCGAGGATGTAAGGCATATGTACGTGTACTAAGAGAGGAAAGTGATTGGTTCTCAGCGAATGTAGGTTTGCGGCAGGGGTGTGTGATGTCTCCATGGTTGTTTAATTTGTTTATGGATGGGGTTGTTAGGGAGGTAAATGCAAGAGTTTTGGAAAGATGGGCAAGTATGAAGTCTGTTGGGGATGAGAGAGCTTGGGAAGTGTCAGTTGTTGTTCGCTGATGATACAGCGCTGGTGGCTCATTCATGTGAGAAACTGCAGAAGCTGGTGACTGAGTTTGGTAAAGTGTGTGAAAGAAGAAAGTTAAGAGTAAATGTGAATAAGAGCAAGGTTATTAGGTACAGTAGGGTTGAGGGTCAAGTCAACTGGGAGGTAAGTTTGAATGGAGAAAAACTGGAGGAAGTAAAGTGTTTTAGATATCTGGGAGTGGATCTGGCAGCGGATGGAACCATGGAAGCGGAAGTGAATCATAGGGTGGGGGAGGAGGCGAGAATCCTGGGAGCATTGAAGAATGTGTGGAAGTCGAGAACATTATCTCGGAAAGTAAAAATGGGTATGTTTGAAGGAATAGTGGTTCCAACAATGTTGTATGGTTCGAGGCGTGGGCTATGGATAGAGCTGTGCGCAGGAGGGTGGATGTGCTGGAAATGAGATGTTTGAGGACAATGTGTGGTGTGAGGTGGTTTGATCGAATAAGTAATGTAAGGGTAAGAGAGATGTGTGGAAATAAAAAGAGCGTGGTTAGGAGAGCAGAAGAGGGTGTTTTCAAATGGCTTGAGCACATGGAGAGAATGAGTGAGGAAAGATTGACCAAGAGGATATATGTGTCGGAGGTGGAGGGAACGAGGTGAAGTGGGAGACCAAATTGGAGGTGGAAAGATGGAGTGATAAAGATTTTGAGTGATCTGGGCCTGAACATGCAGGATGGTGAAAGGCGGGCGAGGAATAGAGTGAATTGGATCGATGTGGTATACCGGGGTTGACGTGCTGTCAGTGGATTGAATGAGGGCATGTGAAGCGTCTGGGTAAACCATGGAAAGTTTTGTGGGGCCTGGATGTGGAAAGGGAGCTGTGGTTTCGGGCATTATTGCATGACAGCTAGAGACTTAGTGTGAACAAATGGGGCCTTTGTTGGGGCCTGCATCACCAGCGAATAACAACTGACTCACCTCCCAAGCCCTCTCATCCACAACAGATTGCATACTTGCCCCTCTTTCCGAAACTCTTGCATTCATCTCCCTAACAGACCCATCCATAAACAGATTAAACAACCATGGAGACATCACTCACCCTTGCCGATAACCGACATTAACTGGGAACCAATCAATTTCCTCTCTTCCTACTCGTACACATGCCTTACATCCTCGATAAAAACTTTTCACTGCTTCTAGCAACCTGCCTCCCACATCATATACTCTTAATACCTTCCACAGAGCATCTCTATCAACTCTATCATATTCCTTCTCCAGATCCATAAATGCTACATACAAATCCATGTGTTTTTCTAAGTATTTCTCACATACATTCTTCAAAGCAAACACCTAATCCACATATCCTCCACCACCTCTGAAACCAAACTACTCCTCCCCAATCTGATGCTCCGTACATGCCTTCACCTTCTCAATCAATACCCTCCCATATAATATCCCAGGAATACTCAACAAACTTATACCTCTGTAATATAAGCACTCGCATTTTATCCCCTTTTCCTTTGTACCATGGCACTATGCAAGCATTACGCCAATCCTCAGGCAATTCACAATAAGCCAACCAGTCAACAACACAGTCACCCCCTTTTTTAATAAATTCCACTGCAATACCATCCAAACCCGCCACCTTGCCAGCTTTCATCTTCCGCAAAGCTTTCACTAACTCTTTTCCGTTTACCAAATCATTCTCCCTAACCCTCTCACTTCGCACACCACCTCGACCAAAACACCCTATATCTGCCACTATACCATCTAACACATTCAACAAACTTTCAAAATACTCACTCCATCTCCTTCTCACATCACCACTGATTGTTATTACCTCCCCATTAGCCCTATTCACCGATGTTTCCATTTGCTCTCTTGTCTTACGCACTTTATTTACCTCCTTCCTAAACATCTTTTTACTGTCTCTGTGAGACCACAGGGAAAATGAAGCATGATATGTTCCCAAGTGCACTTTCGTGTGATAACCACATCATCAGAGGAGACGCAAAAGAGAAATATAACGAAATGCAACGAAATATAACGAAATACAACGAAGAGACGTAGCTAGGACGCCATATGGTAGACCTGTGATAGTCCAAGACGTGATAAAACAAGGCATTTGATTTTTGTCCTGTTCTTATACGATACATATGTTGCTTAAGTCTCTCAGAAAGATGCTTACCAATCTGCCTAACATAAAACTTATCATAATTTCTACATGGCACTTTATAGATGCATCCGGGAGAATTTTTTAGTGAATTCCTGGATAAGATATTCTTTATAGTATTTTTGTTGCTGAAGTCAACATTTACATTAAAGGATTATAGCAACATGGGAAGTAAGGTTATTATTAAAAGGAAGAACTAAAAGATTCTTAATGTCAGTGGGAGGTTTGGGTTCAACCCTATAAAGTGATTTCTTTACAAACTTAAGGGATTTATGAATGAAAGATCTAGGGTACTTTAACTTAGACTCAATAGAATGTATCTTCTCAAACTCATCATCAGTAAACTCTGGACTGCAAATACGTAATGCCCTAAGGAACATAGACTGAAATAATGATAATTTAACTCTGTCATGTTCAGATGAGTAATAATGAATATATGAGCATACACTGGTAGGTTTTCTGTATATGCTAAACTTAAACTTGTTTCCTTGCCTATGGGTCATGCAGTCAAAAAATGGTAACATACCACTATTTGCATTTTCTACAGTAAATTTGATGGAAGGTACTAAATTGTTAAGTAAGGGAAAAATGTCTGTAAATTTTCATTTGCTGGCCAAAAGTCCTTTAGTAATTTTGTTTCAAAAAAATTCATGTAAAGATTACTTTGTACAGGTGAAAGAGGGTTACCCATTGCCATACTTTCTCCGCTGAATTGAAATACAGTCTTTTATACACAAATTTATCAGTTCAATGAAAACAGACTTTGAGACAGGTAAATGAATATTATCCAAAACATCAAATAGAGATTCTAAAAGGTCATCAACTGGAACTTTTGTGAACAGTGAGGAAGCATCAAAGCTAACAAGTTTGAAATGAAAATTAACATTGAGTGTGGATGTGTTGGAAATAAGATGTTTGAGGACAGTATGTGGTGTGAGATGGTTTGATCGAGTAAGTAATGAAAGGGTAAGAAAGATGTGTGATAATAGAAAGAGTGTGCTTGATAGAGCAGAAGAGTGTGTTTTGAAATGGTTTGGTCACATGGAGAGAATGAATGAGGGAAGATTGACAAAGAGGATATATGTGTCAGAAGTTGAGGGAACAAGGAGACGTGGGAGACCAAATTGGAGGCGGGAAGATGGAGTGAAAAAGATTTTGAGCGATCGGGGCCTGAACATGCAGGATGGTGAAAGGCGTGCAAGGAATAGAGTGAATTGGAACTATGTAGTATACCGTGGTGGACGTGCTGTCAATGGATTGAACCAGGGCATGCGAAGCGTTTGGGGTAAACCATGGATAGTTTTGTAGGACCTGGATGTGGAAAGGGAGCTGTGGTTTCAGTGCATTATTACATGACAGTTAGAGAGTGAGTGTGAACTAATGAGCTCTTTGTTGTCTTTTCCTAGCGCTACCTCGCGCGCATGAAGGGGGAGGGGGTTGTCATTTCACGTGTTGCGGGGTGGCGACGGGAATGAATAAGGGCAGACAGTATGAATTATATACATGTATATATATATATATATATATATATATATATATATATATATATATATATATATATATATATATATATATATATATATATATGTATACGTTGAAATGTATAGGTATATATATGTGCGTGTGTGGACGAGTATGTATATACATGTGTATGTGGGTGGGTTGGGCCATTCTTTCGTCTGTTTTCCTTGCGCTACCTTGCTAACGCGGGAGACAGCGACAAAGTATAACAGATAATAGAATAGATTGTTAAGCTTGTTAACTAGATATATATTTACCATATTAGAATGTAATATCTTACTCACTAAAGGGCTTTATAAAGAAATAAACCATTTTGACAATCTATATGTGATGGAGCCTACTGAACTAACTATAGATTTTGCTGGAAAATTTTGTTTATGTGCTCTGATAAGTCCATATATAAATGGCAATGAAGGGGACAAGTATGATAAACTTTATTGAAATGGGAATTAACTGCCTCTAGGGGATTCTTACCGAGTTTAGAATATGTTGTGTCAATTAAAAGATCATTCATTTTAGATAAATAGTTACTTTTGTCTATAATCACAACAGTGTTAGTCGTATATGCTTTAGTAATATGTATATCACTGTCTTTTTTGAAGTGTTTATAGCTCTCATAAATCTTTTAGGTAATTAGGATCCACTGGTTTTGACAAACTGGCATACACTAAACCCTCACAGATATAAATTTCATCACTAGGTAATTTACTGTACTTATCTAAATTGGAAAAAGACTTTGCGATACGCTCGTTGTCTGTCTTCGAAAATCATTTAATTACCAAATGGCGTCCTAGCTACGTTTCTTCGTTTTATATCAGCTGACCTGTATTTCTTTCCTGTATCTCCCCTGATGATATGACTGTTACACGAAAGTGCACTTGGAAACTTATCATGTTTCATTTTCACCGTGGACTCATAGGAATATACCTGATCACGCACAAAATTGTGATCCTTTCCAACATGGATTCCACACGGCTCTTCTATCACTTCTCAACAAGCTGTCCTGGACTTTATCTTTTCGTTACTGCTTTCTCCAAATCGTTAATCAAGGCCTACCAACTGAAGTTACGATTTGGATTCTTCAGGAAATGCATTGAGGAACATGTGATGCCAAGTTCTGTCCTAACCCTGAGATTGTTGCAGCTGTTTGGTTGACCATTTGACGAATTCTAAAACATCGTTTTAAACAAACATAGTGAATTAAAGACGATTGAAATGGAGGAGGCTTTTCGTATTACATGAGAGAAAAAAACGTACCTTTCAAATTGTTATACCGACATATTGGAAAAACGGGATGTTCGACTATTGCTATGATGGATTAAGATTGAACACAAATGAAACTGAATTGTAAGTTTGACCATCTTATTGAAAAGAGTGACTGGACTAAGAACAGGAACCCTTCTTTTGTGGTAAACCTTTTCAATAAATAACTATATAAGGATTCCTTGTGTGTATTAGGCTATGGATTAAGTTCTGTGTGCTCTAACAGGGAAGCGAGCTGTGTTGATGTCACAAAGTTTTTTTGCAATTTAAAGAAATACAGCAATCTAATTAATGATGTAATTGATATCTGTAAGGGTTTAGTGTATTCCTCTTTGTCAAAACCATTGAATCCTACTTGCCCTAAAAGATTTATAAGAGCTATTAACACCTTAAAAAAAGACAGATAAGGCTAACGCTGTTGTGATTATGGGCAAAATAAATTATTTATCTAAAACAAATGATACTTTAAATGATGACACATATTTTAAGCTCAGTAAGAATCCAAGGCAGTTGATTCCCATTTCAATAAAGAACTGAAGTTCTTGTTGAAAGGTAATGATTCTCTTATCAAAATTTTGTCATCTTTGTCCCCTTCATTGCCATATATTTATGGACTTATCAAAACACATAAACAAAATTTTCCAGCAAGATCTATAATGAGCTCAGTAGGCTCCATCACATATAGACAGTCAAAATGGTTAGTTTCTATATTAAGCCGTTTAGTGGGTAAGATATCAAATTCTAACGTCATAAACAATTTAAGATTTAATTAACAAGCTTAACAATATCAATGTTAATTTTGATTTTAAACTTGTTAACTTTGATGTTTCCTAACTGTTCACAAAAGTTCCACTTGATGGCCTTTTATAATATTTATTTGACGCTTTGGATTATATTCACTTACCTGTCTCAAAGTCTGTTTTCACTGAACTGATAAAATTGTGTATAAAACACCGTGTATCTCAATTCAATGGAGATTATTATTCTCAAAAATTTGGTATGGCAATGGGTAACCCTCTTTCGCCTGTACTAAGTAATCTTTATATGGAATTCTTTGAAACAAAATAACTAAAGGATATCTTACCTTCTAATGCAATTTGGTTTAGGTATCAGATGAGGTTCTTTGTGTTTGGCCAAGAAATGAAAATTTGCAAACATTTTCCCCATACTAAACAATTCAGTACCTTCCATTAAATTTACTATAGAAAATGAAAATAATGGTATGTAACCATTTTCAGACTGCATGATCCACAGGCAAGGAAACAAGTTTAAGTTTAGCTTATACGGAAAACCCACCAATGTATGTTCATATATCCATTATTACTCATCTCAACATGACAGAGCTAAACTATCATCATTTCAATCTATGTTCCTTAGGGCATTACGTATTTGCAGTCCAGAGTTTATTGATGATGATTTTGAGAAGATATATTCTACTGAATCTAAGTTAAAGTACCCTAGATCTTTCACTGATAAATCTCTTAAGTTAGCAAAGAAATCATTTTATAGAGTTGAACGCGAACCTCCCACCGACACCAAGAATCATTTAGTTCTCCCTTTTGATGAGCATTTTACTGTACTTCTCATGTTGCTTAAGTCCTTTAATGTAAATGTTGCCTTCAGCAACTATAATGCTATAAAGAATATCTTAATCTGGAACTCGCCAAAAAAACATTCTCCTGCATGAATCTATAAAGTGCCATGTAGAAATTGTGAAAAGTCTTATGTTGGGCAGGCTAGCGAGGAGGATTAGCACTCCTTTCTTGGTTTATTCTTCTCTTATGATTTTAAGAAATTGAAGTACAGAAGGGCTGGTTCCTGCCCCCATCCCCCTCCCTTCAGTTGCCTTCTCCGACACGCAGGGAATTCAGAGGTAGAATTCTTTCGCACCAAGGAACTTGTAAAAAGAAATATCTTGGAATAGTCTCTGGAATAGTATTGAAAATCTTGGAGTTGTCTTTGGAAAATTTGTGAAAGTTCCAATCGCTTGTTATCGATTAGGGGAGCCTTGGAAACCAATCAGCCTTCCGTGACCGGTGCTGCTGTTTTGATTCAGCACAGGAGAATCTGGGAGTTGTACTGTGATGATTGTTGAGTTCTTTTGCCAATTGTTTTGTTAGAGATGAAAAGGATGTGAGTCTTCAACTCTCCAGCAACCCGCGTGAAAATAAGGCAGAAAGGGTAAATAAAACAGCCATCTGGGCCAAGGATACGGTGCGTCATGTGTGTGTTTGTGTTTACTTCCCGTCTGTACTGTACCGGGGCGTCCTCTCGTGGTGACACAACCTTTGAACTTTCTCTAAACTTTTATATATTTCTTTCAACCCTTCGACTGTTAATTGTATGTTGACGGTCTCAATAATCCTGGCAGTTGATGGGCTAAAGCTCAGACAGCCAGGAAACTGTGTGTGTGTGTGTGTGTGTGTGTGTGTGTGTGTGTGTGTGTGTGTGTGTGTGTGTGTGTAGGTACACACATCCGTCAGCCAGGCTCACTATTATGGCAGGACGTCAAACTATAGGGAACGCTCGCTGCAAATTATTCTGAAGGTCTTGGACAAACAAGATGTGGAGGACGTTCCTTTTAATCAGGCTGGCTCAGGGATTTCCGTGGAGAGAGAGAGAGAGAGAGAGAGAGAGAGAGAGAGAGAGAGAGAGAGATTCACACGAAGATCTGATGTAAAGAATATTGTCGTAATGGTCAGGAAACTTGGTTCGACTGAGGGTGTGAAAGCTTTATGTTGACACATGAAATGGTTTTGACAAGCAAAAATTTTTAAAGCTGGAATAAAGAAGAGAAATTGGAAGAAAAAAGAAAGAGAATAAGCGAATAACAGAGATGAATAAGAAAGAATGAAGAAAAAGATGACATGAGATTAATATAACAGGTGAATAGAAGCAACGAATTAGAAATAGGAATGATAATACAAGGAAACAAGAAATGTAAGAAAAATGAATGATAAAAATAAGTTGTAGGAAAAATAAGGATATTTATCATAAATCAGTTGTTGGTGATTCCGATGGTTATTTCACTACTTACACCCCTAACCTTGACCTCTTTACTATTTCACTTTATTATCCTTAATAGCTACGACCTGACCCCTTTAAAAAGACAGGTTTTTCACTCCTTTCTCCACACATCTTCGTTTCTTTAGCCGCTTCCTCCTGCTTCACACAAACACTAATCTTCACTAACGGCTGTTCGTCTACAGCTGGAAACGACCCAATATTCTCTTCTTTTATGTGATCTGAGACGAAACGGGCAACTGGAAGTCCTAAAATACCAAAATCAGATTGGCTTAAAGAGTAAGATATCATTTAATAAATTTCTTTCAAAAAATTCCAGTGAAAATTACTTACAACTGGTGAAAGAAGGTTACCCATCGCCATACCCTATTTCTGAGCATAATACTCTACATTGAATTGATATAGACAGTCCTTTATACACAATTTTCTCAAATCAATAAACACAGAATTTGAAATAAGTAAAGCAATATTATCCAAGACATCAACATTCTTTTTTTACTGAATTGGTAAAATTGTATATAAAAGACTGTATTCCAATTCACCCTATTCCTTGCACGCCTCTCACCCTCCTGAATGTTCAGGCACCGATCGCTCAAAATCTTTCTCACACCCTTCTTCCACCTCCAATTTGGTCTCCTACATTCTCCTTTTTCCCTCCACCTCTGACACATATACCCTCATTGTCAATCTTTCCTCACTCATTCTCTCGATGTGACCAAACCATTTCAATAAACCCTCTTCTGCTCTCTCAACCACAATCTTTCATTACCACACATCTCTCTGATTGATAGAATGGATACCTGGCATGGCATAAAGAAGGATATGTGGTATACCGGCGTTGACGTGCTGTCAGTGGATTGAATCAAGGCATGTGAAGCGTCTGGGGTAAACCATGGAAAGCTGTGTAGGTATGTATATTTGCGTGTGTGGACGTATGTATATACATGTGTATGGGGGGGGGGGGTTGGGCCATTTCTTTCGTCTGTTTCCTTGCGCTACCTCGCAAACGCGGGAGACAGCGACAAAGTATAATAAAAAAATAATTATATATATATGTATATATATATATATATATATATATATATATATATATATATATATATATATATATATATATATATATATATATATATATGTAAATGTGAATAAGAGCAAGGTTATTAGGTACAGTAGGGTTGAGGGTCAAGTCAATTGGGAGGTGAGTTTGAATGGAGAAAAACTGGAGGAAGTGAAGTGTTTTAGATATCTGGGAGTGGATCTGGCAGCGGATGGAACCATGGAAGCGGAAGTGGATCATAGGGTGGGGGAGGGGGCGAAAATTCTGGGGGCCTTGAAGAATGTGTGGAAGTCGAGAACATTATCTCGGAAAGCAAAAATGGGTATGTTTGAAGGAATAGTGGTTCCAACAATGTTGTATGGTTGCGAGGCGTGGGCTATGGATAGAGTTGTGCGCAGGAGGATGGATGTGCTGGAAATGAGATGTTTGAGGACAATGTGTGGTGTGAGGTGGTTTGATCGAGTGAGTAACGTAAGGGTAAGAGAGATGTGTGGAAATAAAAAGAGCGTGTTTGAGAGAGCAGAAGAGGGTGTTTTGAAGTGGTTTGGGCACATGGAGAGAATGAGTGAGGAAAGATTGACCAAGAGGATATATGTGTCGGAGGTGGAGGGAACGAGGAGAAGAGGGAGACCAAATTGGAGGTGGAAAGATGGAGTGAAAAAGATTTTGTGTGATCGGGGCCTGAACATGCAGGAGGGTGAAAGGAGGGCAAGGAATAGAGTAAATTGGAGCGATGTGGTATACCGGGGTTGACGTGCTGTCATTGGATTGAATCAAGGCATGTGAAGCGTCTGGGGTAAACCATGGAAAGCTGTGTAGGTATGTATATTTGCGTGTGTGGAGGTATGTATATACATGTGTATGGGGGGGGGGGGTGGGGCCATTTCTTTCGTCTGTTTCCTTGCGCTACCTCGCAAACGCGGGAGACAGCGACAAAGTATAAAAAAAAAAAAAAAAAAATTATATGTATATATATATATATATATATATATATATATATATATATATATATATATATATATATACATATATATATATATATATATATATATATATATATATATATATATATATATATATATATATGTATATATATATATATATATATATATATATATATATATATATATATATATATATATATATATATATATATATATATCACGTAATCCAATAGCGCTCTCTGGCCATCTCTCCTACTTACATACGTATACTTATGTATATCTTGCTTTTTAAACCAGGTATTCCCAATCACCAGTCCTTTTTCAGCACATAAATCTACAAGCTCTTCACCATTTCCATTTACAACACTGAACACACCATGTATACCAATTATTCCCTCAACTGCCACATTACTCACCTTTGCATTCAAATCACCCATCACTATAACCCGGTCTCGTGCATCAAAGCCACTAACACACTCATTCAGCTGCTCCCAAAACACTTGCCTCTTATGATCTTTCTTCTCATGCCCGGGTGCATATGCACCAATAATCACCCATCTCTCACCATCAACTTTCAGTTTTACCCATATTAATCGAGAATTTACCTTTTTACATTCTATCACATACTCCCACAACTCCTGTTTCAGGAGTACTGCTACTCCTTCCCTTGCTCTTGTCCTCTCACTAACCCCTGACTTTACTCCCAAGACCTTCCCAAACCACTCTTCCCATCTACCCTTAAGCTTCGTTTCACTCAGAGCCAAAACATCCAGGTTCCTTTCCTCAAACATACTACCTATCTCTCCTTTTTTCACATCTTGGTTACATCCACACACATTTAGACACCCCAGTCTGAGCCTACGAGGAGGATGATCACTCCCCGCGTGACTCCTTCTTCTGTTTCCCATTTTAGAAAGTTAATACAAGGAGGGGAGGATTTGTGGCCCCCCGCTCCCGTCCCCTCTAGTCGCTTTCTATGACACGCGGAGATATATGAAGGTATATGAAGGTGCGCGTTCATATGCACTTTATTCGTATTCATATACCTCCGCGTTGTACAGTTAGGTTCGGCAAAACGCTATCAGCTGGCTATGTGCGTCTGTTCGGAAACAACCAAGTATAGACCCCGTTGCTCACCATTGTGAGACGAAGGGTATTCGAGTACTTAGTATTTGGAAGAGTTGTTTCCTATTATATAGTCCCATAGCCTAGCGGTTAGCATGCCTGCCTCTTCCACAGGGGTCCCGGGTTCGATCCTGGCTGTTGGAGGTTTGTATGTTGATATACATATATAAATGTATATATATATATATATATATATATATATATTTTTTCTTTTTTTTTCATACTATTCGCCATTTCCCGCGATAGCGAGGTAGCGTTAAGAACAGAGGACTGGGCCTTTGAGGGAATATCCTCACCTGGCCCCCTTCTCTGTTCCTTCTTTTGGAAA
Organism: Panulirus ornatus; assembly: GCF_036320965.1. Taxonomy (NCBI): domain Eukaryota; kingdom Metazoa; phylum Arthropoda; class Malacostraca; order Decapoda; family Palinuridae; genus Panulirus; species Panulirus ornatus. Next base: position 12,455,788 of record NC_092295.1, read on the forward strand.
ATTAAAAAAAAACGAGAGGGGAGGATTTCCAGCCCCCCGCTCCCTTCCCTTTTAGTCGCCTTCTACGACACGCAGGGAATACGTGAGAAGTATTCTTTCTCCCCTATCCCCAGGGATATATATATATATATATATATATATATATATATATATATATATATATATATATATATATATATATATATATATATATCTATATTTCTTTCTCCCCTACCCCTGGGGATAGGGTAGAAAGAATACTTCCCACGCATTCCACACATGTCGTAGAAGGCGACTAAAGGGGACGGGAGCGGGGGGCCAGAAACCCTCCCCTCCTTGAATTTTAACTTTCTAAAAGGGGAAACAGTAGAAGGAGTCACGCAAAGAGTGCTCATCCTCCTCGACGGCTCAGATTGGGGTGTCTAAATGTGTGTGGATGTAACCAAGATGAGAAAAAAGCAGAGATAGGTAGTATGTTTGAGGAAAGGAACCTGGATGTTTTGGCTCTGAGTGAAACGAAGCTCAAGGGTAAAGGGGAAGAGTGGTTTGGGAATGTCTTGGGAGTAAACTCAGAGGTTAGTGAGAGGACAAGAGCAAGGGAAGGAGTAGCACTACTCCTGAATCAGGAGTTGTGGGAGTATGTGATAGAGTGTAAGAAAGTAAATTCTAGATTGATATGAGTAAAACTGAAAGTTGATGGAGAGAGATGGTTGATTATTGGTGCATATGCATCTGTGCATGAGAAGAAAGATCATGAGAGGCAAGTGTTTTGGAAGCAGCTGAATGAGTGTGTTAGTGGTTTTGATGCACAAGACCGAGTTATAGTGATGGGTGATTTGAATGCAAAGGTGAGTAATGTGGCAGTTGAGGGAATAATTGGTATAATTGGAGTGTTCAGTGTTGTAAATGGAAATGGTGAAGAGCTTGTAGATCTATGTGCTGAAAAAGGACTGGTGATTGGTAATACCTGTTTTAAAAAGCTAGATATACATAAGTATACGTATGTAGGTATGAGAGAAGGCCAGAGAGCGTTATTGGATTACGTGTTAATTGATACACGCACGAAAGAGAGACTTTTGGATGTTAATGTCCTGAGAGGTGCAACTCGAGGGATGTCTGATCATTATCTTGTGGAAGCGAAGGTGAAGATTTGTGAGGGTTTTCAGAAAAGAAGAGAGAATGTTGGGGTGAAGAGAGTGGTGAGAGTAAGTGAGCTTGGGAAGGAGAATTGTGTGAGGAAGTACCAGGAGAGACTAAGTACATAATGGAAAAAGGAGGTAAGGGGAGTGGGGGAGGAATGGGATGTATTCAGGGAAGCAGTGATGGCTTGCGCAAAAGATGATTCTGGCATGAGAAGCGTGGGAGATGGGTTGATTAGAAAAGGTAGTGAATGGTGGGATGAAGAAGTGAGATTATTAGTGAAAGAGAAGAGAGAGGCATTTGGACGATTTTTGCAGGGAAAGAATGCAAATGAGTGGGAGAGGTATAAAAGAAAGAGACAGGAGGTCAAGAGAAAGGTTCAAGAGGTGAAAAAGAGGGCAAATGAGAGTTAGGGTGAGAGAGTATCATTAAATTTCAGGGAGAATAAAAAGATGTTTTGGAAGGAGGTAAATAAAGTGCGTAAGACAAGGGAGCAAATGGGAACTTCAGTGAAGGGGGCTAATGGGGAGGTGATAACTAGTAGTGGTGATGTGAGGAGATGGGGTGAAAATTTTAAAGGTTTGCTGAATGTGTTTGATGATACACTGGCAGATATAGGGTGCTTTGGTCGAGGTGGTCTGCAAAGTGAGAGGGTTAGGGAAAATGATTTGGTAAATAGAGAAGAGGTAGTAAAAGCTTTGCGGAAGATGAAAGCCGGCAAGGCAGCAGGTTTGGATGGTATTGCAGTGGAATTTATTAAAAAAGGGGGTGACTGTATTATTGACTGGTTGGTAAGGTTATTTAATGTATGTATGACTCATGGTAAGGTGCCTGAGGATTGGCGGAATGCTTGCATAGTGCCATTGTACAAAGGCAAAGGGGATAAGAGTGAGTGCTCAAATTACAGAGGTATAAGTTTGTTGAATATTCCTGGTAAATTATATGGGAGGGTATTGATTGAGAGGGTGAAGGCATGTACAGAGCATCAGACTGGGGAAGAGCAGTGTGGTTTCAGAAGTGGCAGAGGATGTGTGGATCAGGTGTTTGCTTTGAAGAATGTGTGTGAGAAATACACAGAAAAACAAATGGATTTGTATGTAGCATTTATGGATCTGGAGAAGGCATATGATAGAATTGATAGACATGCTCTGTGGAAGGTATTAAGAATATATGGTGTAGGAGGCAAGTTGTTAGAAGAAGTGAAAGTTTTTATCGAGAATGTAAGGCATGTGTACGTGCAGGAAGAGAGGAAAGTGATTGATTCTCAGTGAATGTAGGTTTGCGACAGGGGTGTGTGATGTCTCCATGGTTGTTTAATTTGTTTATGGATGGGGTTGTTAGGGAGGTGAATGCAAGAGTTTTGGAAAGAAGGGCAAGTATGCAGTCTGTTGTGAATGAGAGAGCTTGGGAAGTGAGTCAGTTGTTGTTCGCTGATGATACAGCGCTGGTGGCTGATTCATGTAAGAAACTGCAGCAGCTGGTGACTGAGTTTGGTAAGGTGTGTGAAAGAAGAAAGTTAAGAGTAAATGTGAATAAGAGCAATGTTATTAGGTACAGTAGGGTTGAGGGTCAAGTCAATTGGGAGATAAGTTTGAATGGAGAAAAACTGCAGGAAGTAAAGTGTTTTAGATATCTGGGAGTGGATCTGGCAGCGGATGGAACCATGGAAGCGGAAGTGAATCATAGGGTGGGGGAGGGGGCGAAAATTCTAGGAGCCTTGAAGAATGTTTCGAAGTCGAGAACATTATCTCGGAAAGCAAAAGTGGGTATGTTTGAAGGAATATTGGGTCCAATAATGTTGTATGGTTGCGAGGCGTGGGCTATGGTTAGAGTTGAGCGCAGGAGGTTGGATGTGCTGGAAATGAGATGTTTGATGACAATATGTGGTGTGAGGTTGTTTGATCGAGTAAGTAATGTAAGGGTAAGAGAGATGTGTGGAAATAAAAAGAGCGTGGTTGAGAGAGCAGAAGAGGATGTTTTGAAAGGGTTTGGTCACATGGAGAGAATGAGTGAGGAAAGATTGACAAAGAGGATATATGTGTGAGAGGTGGAGGAAGCGAGGAGAAGTGGGAGACCAAATTGGAGGTGGAAAGATGGAGTGAAAAAGATTTTGTGTGATCGGGGCCTGAACATGCAGGAGGGTGAAATGCGTGCAAGAAATAGAGTGAATTGGAACGATGTGGTATACCGGGGTCGACGTGCTGTCAATGGATTGAACCAGGGCATGTGAAGCGTCTGGGGAAACCATGGAAAGTTTTGTGGGGCCTGGATGTGGAAAGAGAGCTGTGGTTTCCGTGCAATATTACATGACAGCTAGAGACTTAGTGTGAACGAATTGGGCCTTTGGTGTCTTTTCCTAGCGCTACCTCGCACATATGAGGGGGGGAGGGGGTTGTTATTCCATGTGTGGCGAGGTGGGGATGGGAAAAAAAATAAAGGCAGACAGTATTGATTATGTACATGTGTATGTATGTATTTGTCTGTGTGTGTATATATATGTGTACATTGAGATGTATAGGTATGTATATTTGCGTGCGTGGACGTGTAAGTATATACATGTGTATGTGGGCGGGTTGGGCCATTCTTTCGTCTGTTTCCTTGCGCTGCCTCGCTAACGCGGGGGACCGCGACAGAGCAAAAAAAACAAATGAAAATAAATATATATATATATATATATATATATATATATATATATATATATATATATATATATATGGTGAAGAGTTTGTAGATTTATGTGGTGAAAAAGGACTGGTGATTGGGAATACCTGGTTTAAAAAGCGAGATATACATAAGTATACGTATGTAAGTAGGAGAGATGGCCAGAGAGCGTTATTGCATTACGTGTTAATTGACAGGCGCGCGAAAGAGAGACTTTTGGATGTTAATGTGCTGAGAGGTGCAACTGGAGGGATGTCTGATCATTATCTTGTGGAGGCTAAGGTGAAGATTTGTATGGGTTTTCAGAAAAGAAGAGTGAATGTTGGGGTGAAGAGGGTGGTAAGATTAAGTGAGCTTGGGAAGGAGACTTGTGTGAGGAAGTACCAGGAGAGACTGAGTACAGAATGGAAAAAGGTGAGAACAATGGAAGTAAAGGGAGTGGGGGAGGAATGGGATGTATTTAGGGAATCAGTGATGGATTGCGCAAAAGATGCTTGTGGCATGAGAAGCGTGGGAGATGGGTTGATTAGAAAGGGTAGTGAGTTGTGGGATGAAGAAGTAAGATTATTAGTGAAAGAGAAGAGAGAGGCATTTGGACGATTTTTGCAGGGAAAGAATGCAAATGAGTGGGAGAGGTATAAAAGAAAGAGACAGGAGGTCAAGAGAAAGGTGCAAGAGGTGAAAAAGAGGGCAAATGAGAGTTAGGGTGAGAGAGTATCATTAAATTTCAGGGAGAATAAAAAGATGTTTTTGAAGGAGGTAAATAAAGTGCGTAAGACAAGGGAGCAAATGGGAACTTCAGTGAAGGGGGCTAATGGGGAGGTGATAACTAGTAGTGGTGACGTGAGGAGATGGGGTGAAAATTTTGAAGGTTTGTTGAATGTGTTTGATGATACACTGGCAGATATAGGGTGCTTTGGTCGAGGTGGTCTGCAAAGTGAGAGGGTTAGAGAAAATGATTTGGTAAACAGAGAAGAGGTAGTAAAAGCTTTGCGGAAGATGAAAGCCGGCAAGGCAGCAGGTTTGGATGGTATTGCAGTGGAATCTATTAAAAAAGGGGGTGACTGAATTGTTGACTGGTTGGTAATGTTATTTAATGTATATATGACTCATGGTGAGGTGCCTGAGGATTGGCGGAATGCGTGCATAGTGCCATTGTACAAAGGCAAAGGGGATAAGAGTGAGTGCTCAAATTACAGAGGTATAAGTTTGTTGAGTATTCCTGGTAAATTATATGGGAGGGTGTTGATTGAGATGGTGAAGGCATGTACAGAGCATCAGATTGGGGAAGAGCATTTTGGTTTCAGAAGGTGTAGAGGATGTTTGGATCAGGTGTTTGCTTTGAAGTATGTGTGTGAGAAATACACAGAAAAGCAAATGGATTTATATGTAACATTTATGGATCTGGAGAAAGCATATGATAGAGTTGATAGAGATGCTCTGTGGAAGGTATTAAGAATATATGGTGTGGGAGGCAAGTTTGTTAGAAGCAGTGAAAGGTTTTTATCGAGGATGTAAGGCATGTGTACGTGTAGGAAGAGAGGAAAGTGATTGGTTCTCAGTGAATGTAGGTTTGCGGCAGGGTTGTGTGATGTCTCCATGGTTGTTTAATTTGTATATGGATGGGGTTGTTAGGGAGGTGAATGCAAGAGTTTTGGAAAGAGGGGCAAGTATGAAGTCGATTAGGGATGAGAGAGCTTGGGAAGTGAGTCAGTTGTTGTTCGCTGATGATACAGCGCTGGTGGCTGATTCATGTAAGAAACTGCAGAAGCTGGTGACTGAGTTTGGTAAAATGTGTGAAAGAAGAAAGTTAAGAGTAAATGTGAATAAGAGCAAGGTTATTAGGTACAGTAGGGTTGAGGGTCAAGTCAATTGGGAGGTAAGTTTGAATGGAGAAAAACTGGAGGAAGTAAAGTGTTTTACATATCTGGGAGTGGATCTGGCAGTGGATGGGACCATGGAAGCGGAAGTGAATCATAGGGTGGGGGAGGGGGCGAAAATCCTGGGAACCGTGAAGAATATGTGGAAGTCGAGAACATTATCTCGGAAAGCAAAATTGAGTATGTTTGAAGGAATAGTGGTTCCAACAATGTTGTATGGTTGCGAGGCGTGGGCTATGGATAGAGTTGTGCGCAGGAGGGTGGATGTGCTGGAAATGAGATGTTTGAGGACAATGTGTGGTGTGAGGTGGTTTGATCGAGTAAGTAATGTAAGGTAAGAGAGATGTGTGGAAATAAACAGAACGTGGTTGAGAGAGCAGAAGAGGGTGTTTTGAAATGGTTTGGGCACATGGAGAGAATGAGTGAGGAAAGATTGACTAAGAGGATATGTATGTCAGAGGTGGAGGGAACGGGGAGAAGTGGGAGACCAAATTGGAAGTGGAAAGATGGAGTGAAAAAGATTTTGAGTGATCGGGGCCTGAACATGCAGGAGGGTGAAAGGCGGGCAAGGAATAGAGTGAATTGGATCGATGTGGTATACCGGGGTTGACGTGCTGTCAGTGGATTTGATCAGGGCATGTGAAGCGTCTGGGGTAAACCATGGAAAGTTGTGTGGCCTGGATGTCTAAAGGGAGCTGTGGTTTCGGGCATTTTTGCATGACAGCTAGTGACTGAGTGTGAACTAATGGGGCCTTTGTTGTCTTTTCCTAGCGCTACCTCTCACACATGAGGGGGGGAGGGGGATGGTATTCCATGTGTGTCGAGGTGGCGATGGGAATGAATAAAGGCAGACAGTGTGAATTGTGTGCATGGGTATATATGTATGTGTCTGTGAGTGTATATATATGTGTACATTGAGATGTATAGGTATGTGCATTTGCTGTGTGGACGTGTATGTATATACATGTGTATGGGGGTTGGTTGGGCCATTTCTTTCGTCTGTTTCCTTTCGCTACCTCGCAAACGCGGGAGACAGCGACAAAGCAAAATAAACATAAATAAAATAATATATATATATATATATATATATATATATATATATATATATATATATATATATATATATATATATATATATATATATATATTTCTTTTTTTTTTTATACTTTGTCGCTGTCTCCCGCAAGGAAACAGACGAAAGAAATGGCTACTTTATGCTATGACAGCTACCTATTCTATCGACCAGTTCCCTGGTGAAGGATGAATAGTTGTGTAGCACGTTCGCCTGATAGCCATCTGCCATGATCAGGATTCCAGCCATTGGGGAATCGATCCCTGGGCGACCCATGGACGCGTCCTGGTCAGCAACACTAACCGTTACACCACAGAGGTCCATCATGTCCTTATGCAAGAGGATATGAAAATGAGACTGTTCTTAATGCATTGAAAGTTATATCAAAATATCGTAGCTTTAATTCAGAATACAGATGAAACACAAACACAAACAGAATATCATCTTTTTTCTCAGTTAAGGTGGAGGACTGAGTGTACAAAGCACCGCCATTTCCACTGTTAAATGAGAGGTCTCTTGGTGGAATGACACAATTTCCCCTTAAATATGCGTCGAGATTCATACAGTTTCCCTTTCATGGCCGACCATTTTTAATGATTATTTCTGGGCAAAATGATCCTAATTTTGCGGCTGGCAGTGTCACCCAGCCGGTAGCATGTCCCAGAGGGATTGATAGAATGCTTGTGGCTATCATCAGCGTGAGGGAACACTGAATTAGGAAGATAACATCAAAGTGAAAGAATGTATTCAGGATGAGGAAGATGGATGAAAGTTATCATTAGAATAAAATTTCATTCACAATGAGAGAGAATGAGTGTTCAGGAACTAATATTCTTTCTCATAAGTGTATGAAAGTTATCATTAGAATAGAAGTTTACTCACAATGAGAGAGAATGAGTGTTCAAGTACTAACACTTTTTCTCATAAGTGTATCACCATTTAAGTATAAGTGCTGGAGGTCATTGAACGTATACCACTTGACTCATGACCCTCAAAGTCATACTGGAAGACTCACTTGAACATAAATGATAAAGGAACGGTGGTGAACTGAGCCAAGAGCTGGAGAAGTCTGGTCTCAGGAGTGAAAGAAATTACCAAAACCCGAAAACATACGGTTCAAGAGGCGGAAATCCTCCCCTTGTGTTTTTATTCTTCCAAAAGAAGGAACAGAGAAGGGAGCCAAGTGAAGATATTTTCCTCTAAGACTCAGTCCTCTGTTCTTAACGCTACCTAGCTAACGTGGGGAAAGACGAATATGCATCAAAAATAGATATATGTGTGGAAGGAGACAACGTTATCTGGGAGAGAATAATAATCATTTTGGTCATCATTTCTTCTGTAACCTTCTTGCTACTAAAGCCAGATCTTGTAATTTTCAAGTTAGCATTACAAGTGATGTCTTCTGTCTGTTGTCATAGACTTATGTCTTGTTTCTCCTATTTAGGAATTCCAATTTTAATACGTGAAGGATGTTAACTGAACGTTCATGCAGGTTTTAAACTCAAACTTCGGTGAGAAATCAGATGATGAAATGCTTAATTAATATGATACATGGACACTTTTTTTATTTCATTCTAAGTGGCTTCCGTTTTTCGTACTATATATATGAATTGGGTCTAGTGGGCAGTTGTAGAACATAATCATAACATACCACATACCAGTTCTGCTAACGGCTTGCCTGGTTAATCTCTGCCTCTGTCGAAAACACTTTCTATCGTCAGTAAAATTGGCTGCAAGATCTTCAGTAGCTCAGTGATCATTGTAGGGTGTGTGATGGTAGGTGGTTCTTCAGTTGGGTTGATTTCGAGTTGGATAGGGAAGTATATGAGAGAGTCCTGGAGAGGGGGGGGGGAGTGTGCAGTTTGTTGGGAATGAGATGGCCTGGGTAGTGAATCAGTTGTTGCTCGCTGATTATACAGCGCTGGTGGTTGATTCGAGAGAGAAACTGCAAAAGTTTGTTTCTGTGTTTGGAAGAGAGTGTAAAAGGAGGAAGTTGAGAGTAAATATGAATGAAAATAAGGTTATTAGGTACAGCAGGGTTGTGGGACAGTTAAGTTGGGGTGTGAACTTGAGCTGAGAAAAAATTAATGATGTTATTTGTTTTAGATAACGAGGTGTGAACATGAGAGCATATAGAAACATGGGAGTGGAAGTAAGTCATAGGGCAGGTTCTGGAAGCACTGAAAAATGTGTGGAAAGACAGAAGGTTATCTCGGAGGGCAAATATAGGAATGTTTGAAAGAATAGTAGGCCCAACAAAAAGATTATATCGTTGAGAGGCATGGGCTATAGATAGGGTTGTGCGGAGGGGGGTGGATGCGTTGGAAGTGAATTGTTTGAGGACAATATGTGGTGTAAGGTGATTTCATCGAGTAAATAATGAGACTGTAGAAGAAATGTGTGGTATTAAAAAGAGTGGTTAAGAGAGTTGAAAAGCGTGAGCTAAAATCGTTTGGACACATAGAGAGAATGAGTGAAGAAAGGTTGACAAAGAGGATAATTGTGCCAGAAGTGGGGGCAACAAGGAAATAGTAAAACAGGGAAACCAAATTGGAAATAAAGGCAGGAGTGAAAAATTATTTTTGCGATCGGTGTCTAAATGTGCAGGAGAATGAGAGGCGTGCACGGAATAGAGCTATCTGGAACGATGTGGGATATTGGGTGACACTTATGTGGGTGATGAATGTGTAAATGGACTGAGCTAGGGCATGTGAAATGTCTGGGGTAAATCATGCAAAAGACTTTAGGGCCTGGGTGTGGATAGTGAGTTTTCGCTTCCGTGTATTATACATGACAATCAGAGAATAGATATAAGGGAATGCGGCTTTGCTTCGTATGTTTCTGGCGCTATCTATCTAAGGAGGGAAACGGTTACCAAGTATAATCACACACGCACATATATATATATATATATATATATATATATATATATATATATATATATATATATATATATATATATATATATATATATATATATATATATATATATATATATATATATATATATATATATATATATATATATATATATATATATATATATTTATTTTTTATTATTTTATTATACTTTGTCGCTGTCTCCTGCGTTTGCAAGGTAGCGCAAGGAAACAGACGAAAGAAACGGCCCAACCCCCCCCCCATACACATGTATATACATACGTCCACACACGCAAATATACATACCTACACAGCTTTCCATGGTTTACCCCAGACGCTTCACATGCCTTGCTTCAATCCACTGACAGCACGTCAACCCCGGTATACCACATCGCTCCAATTCACTCTATTCCTTGCCCTCCTTTCACCCTCCTGCATGTTCAGGCCCCGATCACACAAAATCTTTTTCACACCATCTTTCCACCTCCAATTTGGTCTCCCTCTTCTCCTTGTTCCCTCCACCTCCGACACGTATATCCTCTTGGTCAATCTTTCCTCACTCATCCTCTCCATGTGACCAAACCATTTCAAAACACCCTCTTCTGCTCTCTCAACCACGCTCTTTTTATTTCCACACATCTCTCTTACCCTTACGTTACTCACTCGATCAAACCACCTCACACCACACATTGTCCTCAAACATCTCATTTCCAGCACATCAATCCTCCTGCGCACAACTCTATCCATAGCCCACGCCTCGCAACCATACAACATTGTTGGAACCACTATTCCTTCAAAAACACCCATTTTTGCTTTCCGAGATAATGTTCTCGACTTCCACACATTCTTCAAGGCCCCCAGGATTTTCGCCCCCTCCCCCACCCTATGATCCACTTCCGCTTCCATGGTTCCATCCGCTGCCAGATCCACTCCCAGATATCTAAAACACTTCACTTCCTCCAGTTTTTCTCCATTCAAACTCACCTCCCAATTGACTTGACCCTCAACCCTACTGTACCTAATAACCTTGCTCTTATTCACATTTACTCTTAACTTTCTTCTTCCACACACTTTTCCAAACTCAGTCACCAGCTTCTGCAGTTTCTCACATGAATCAGCCACCAGCGCTGTATCATCAGCGAACAACAACTGACTCACTTCCCAAGCTCTCTCATCCCCAACAGACTTCATATTTGCCCCTCTTTCCAAAACTCTTGCATTTACCTCCCTAACAACCCCATCCATAAACAAATTAAACAACCATGGAGACATCACACACCCCTGCCGCAAACCTACATTCACTGAGAACCAATCACTTTCCTCTCTTCCTACACGTACACATGCCTTACATCCTCGATAAAAACTTTTCACTGCTTCTAACAACTTTCCTCCCACACCATATATTCTTAATACCTTCCACAGAGCATCTCTATCAACTCTATCATATGCCTTCTCCAGATCCATAAATGCTACATACAAATCCATTTGCTTTTCTAAGTATTTCTCACATACATTCTTCAAAGCAAACACCTGATCCAAACATCCTCTACCACTTCTGAAACCACACTGCTCTTCCCCAATCTGATGCTCTGTACATGCCTTCACCCTCTCAATCAATACCCTCCCATATAATTTACCAGGAATACTCAACAAACTTATACCTCTGTAATTTGAGCACTCACTCTTATCCCCTTTGAATTTGTACAATGGCACTATGCATGCATTCCGCCAATCCTCAGGCACCTCACCATGAGTCATACATACATTAAATAACCTTACCAACCAGTCAAAAAAAACAATACAGTCACCCCCTTTTTTAATAAATTCCACTGCAATACCATCCAAACCTGCTGCCTTGCCGGCTCTCATCTTCCGCAAAGCTTTCACTACCTCTTCTCTGTTTACCAAATCATTTTCCCTAACCCTCTCACTTTGCACACCACCTCGACCAAAACACCCTATATCTGCCACTCTATCATCAAACACATTCAACAAACCTTCGAAATACTCACTCCATCTCCTTCTCACATCACCACTACTTGTTATCACCTCCCCATTTGCGCCCTTCACTGAAGTTCCCATTTGCTCCCTTGTCTTACGCACTTTATTTACCTCCTTCCAGAACATCTTTTTATTCTCCCTGAAATTTAATGATACTCTCTCACCCCAACTCTCATTTGCCCTTTTTTTCACCTCTTGCACCTTTCTCTTTACCTCCTGTCTCTTTCTTTTATACATCTCCCACTCAATTGCATTTTTCCCTGCAAAAATCGTCCAAATGCCTCTCTCTTCTCTTTCACTAATACTATTACTTCTTCATCCCACCACTCACTACCCTTTCTAATCAACCCACCTCCCACTCTAATATATATATATATATATATATATATATATATATATATATATATATATATATATATATATATATATATATATATATATATATATATATATATATATATACATATATATATATATATATATATATATATGGGAGGAATGGGATGTATTTAGGGAGTCAGTGATGGATTGCGCAAAAGATGCTTGTGGCATGAGAAGAGTGGGAGGTGGGTTGATTAGAAAGGGTAGTGAGTGGTGGGATGAAGTAAGAGTATTAGTGAAAGAGAAGAGAGAGGCATTTGGACGATTTTTGCAGGGAAAGAATGCAATTGAGTGGGAGATGTATAAAAGAAAGAGACAGGAGGTCAAGAGAAAGGTGCAAGAGGTGAAAAAAAGGGCAAATGAGAGTTGGGGTGAGAGAGTGTCATTAAATTTTAGGGAGAATAAAAAGATGTTCTGGAAGGAGGTAAATAAAGTGCGTAAGACAAGGGAGCAAATGGGAACTTTAGTGAAGGGCGCAAATGGGGAGGTGATAACAAGTAGTGGTGATGTGGGAAGGAGATGGAGTGAGTATTTTGAAGGTTTGTTGAATGTGTCTGATGATAGAGTGGCAGATATAGGGTGTTTTGGTCGAGGTGGTGTGCAAAGTGAGAGGGTTAGGGAAAACGATTTTGTAAACAGAGAAGAGGTAGTGAAAGCTTTGCGGAAGATGAAAGCCGGCAAGGCAGCAGGCTTGGATGGTATTGCAGTGGAATTTATTAAAAAAGGGGGTGACTGTATTGTTGACTGGTTGGTAAGGTTATTTAATGTATGTATGACTCATGGTGAGGTGCCTGAGGATTGGCGGAATGCGTGCATAGTGCCATTGTACAAAGGAAAAGGGGATAAGAGTGAGTGCTCAAATTGCAGAGGTATAAGTTTGTTGAGAATTCCTGGTAAATTGTATGGGAGGGTATTGATTGAGAGGGTGAAGGCATGTACAGAGCATCAGATTGGGGAAGAGCAGTGTGGTTTCAGAAGTGGTAGAGGATGTGTGGATCAGGTGTTTGCTTTGAATAATGTATGTGAGAAATACTTAGAAAAACAAATGGATTTGTATGTAGCATTTATGGATCTGGACAAGGCATATGATAGAGTTGATAGAGATGCTCTGTGGAAGGTATTAAGAATATATGGTGTGGGAGGCAAGTTGTTAGAAGCAGTGAAAAGTTTTTATCGAGGATGTAAGGCATGTGTACGTGTAGGAAGAGAGGAAAGTGATTGGTTCTCAGTGAATGTAGGTTTGCGGCAGGGGTGTGTGATGTCTCCATGGTTGTTTAATTTGTTTATGGATGGGGTTGTTAGGGAGGTAAAGGCATGAGTTTTCGGAAAGAGGGGCAAGTATGAAGTCTGTTGGGGATGAGAGAGCTTGGGAAGTGAGTCAGTTGTTGTTCGCTGATGATACAGCGCTGGTGGCTGATTCATGTGAGAAACTGCAGAAGCTGGTGACGGAGTTTGGTAAAGTGTGTGGAAGAAGAAAGTTAAGAGTAAATGTGAATAAGAGCAAGGTCATTAGGTACAGTAGGGTTGAGGGTCAAGTAAATTGGGAGGTGAGTTTGAATGGAGAAAAACTGGAGGAAGTGAAGTGTTTTAGATATCTGGGAGTGGATCTGGCAGCGGATGGAACCATGGAAGCAGAATTGGACCATAGGGTGGGGGAGGGGGCGAAAATTCTGGGAGCCTTGAAGAATGTGTGGAAGTCGAGAACATTATCTCGGAAAGCAAAAATGGGTATGTTTGAAAGAATAGTGGTTCCAACAATGTTGTATGGTTGCGTGGCGTGGGCTATGGATAGGAGTTGTGCGCAGGAGGATGGATGTGCTGGAAGTGAGATGTCTGAGGACAATGTGTGGTGTGAGGTGGTTTGATCGAGTAGTAACGTAAGGGTGAGAGAGATGTGTGGAAATAAAAAGAGCGTGGTTGGGAGAGCAGAGGAGGGTGTTTTGAAGTGGTTTGGGCACATGGAGAGGATGAGTGAGGAAAGGTTGACCAAGAGGATATATGTGTCGTAGGTGGAGGGAACGAGGAGAAGAGGGAGACCAAATTGGAGGTGGAAAGATGGAGGGAAGAGATTTTGTGTGATCGGGGCCTGAAATTGCAGGAGGGTGAAAGGAGGGCAAGGAATAGAGTGAATTGGAGCAATGTGGTATACCGGGGTTGACGTGCTGTCAGTGGATTGAATCAAGACATGTGAAGCGTCTGGGGTAAACCATGGAAAGCTGTGTAGGTATGTATATGTGCGTGTGTGGACGTATGTATATACATGTGTATGGGGGGGGTTGGGCCATTTCTTTCGTCTGTTTCCTTGCGCTACCTCGCAAACGCGGGAGACAGCGACAAAGTATAAAAAAAAAAAAAAATATATATATATATATATATATATATATATATATATATATATATATATATATATATATATTTTATTTATTTATCTATTTATTTTCCTTTATCGCTGTCTCCCGCATTAGCAAGGTAGCTCAAGGAAACAGACGAAAGAATGGCCCAACCCGCCCCAATACACATGTATATACATACACGTCCACACACGCAAATATACATACCTATACATCTTAATGTACACATATATATACACACACAGACACATACATATATACATATGTACTGTCTGCATTAATTTGTTCCCATCGCCACCTCGCCACATATGGAATAACAACCCCCTCCCCCCTCATGTGTGCGTGGTAGCGCTAGGAAAAGATAACATAGGCCCCATTCGTTCACTCTCAGTCTCTAGCTGTCATGTAATAGTGCACCGAAACCATACCTCCCTTTCCACATCCAGGCACCACACAACTTTCCACGCTTTACCCCAGACGCTTCACATGCCCTGGTTCAATCCATTGACCGCACGTCAACCCCGGTATACCACATCGATCCAATTCACTCTATTCCTTGCACGCCTTTCACCCTCCTGCATGTTCAAGCCCCGATCACTCAAAATTTTTTTCACTCCATCTTTCCACCTACAATTTGGCCTCCCACTTTTCCTCGTTCCCTCCACCTCTGACACATATATCTCTTGGTCAATCTTTCCTCACTCATTCTCTCCATGTGACCAAACCATTTCAAATCATCCTCTTCTGCTCTCTCAACCACATTCTTTTTATTTCCACACATCTCTCTTACCCTTATATTACTTACTCGATCAAACCACCTCACACCACATATTGTCCTCAAACATCTCATTTCCAGCACATCCATCCTCCTGCGCACAACTCTATCCATAGCCCACGCCTCGCAACCATACAACATTGTTGGAACCACTATTCCTTCAAAAACACCCATTTTTGCTTTCCGAGATAATGTTCTCGACTTCCACACATTCTTCAAGGCCCCCAGGATTTTCGCCCCCTCCCCCACCCTATGATCCACTTCCGCTTCCATGGTTCCATCCGCTGCCAGATCCACTCCCAGATATCTAAAACACTTCACTTCCTCCAGTTTTTCTCCATTCAAACTCACCTCCCAATTGACTTGACCCTCAACCCTACTGTACCTAATAACCTTGCTCTTATTCACATTTACTCTTAACTTTCTTCTTCCACACACTTTACCAAACTCAGTCACCAGCTTCTGCAGTTTCTCACATGAATCAGCCACCAGCGCTGTATCATCAGCGAACAACAACTGACTCACTTCCCAAGCTCTCTCATCCCCAACAGACTTCATATTTGCCCCTCTTTCCAAAACTCTTGCATTTACCTCCCTAACAACCCCATCCATAAACAAATTAAACAACCATGGAGACATCACACACCCCTGCCGCAAACCTACATTCACTGAGAACCAATCACTTTCCTCTCTTCCTACACGTACACATGCCTTACATCCTCGATAAAAACTTTTCACTGCTTCTAACAACTTTCCTCCCACACCATATATTCTTAATACCTTCCACAGAGCATCTCTATCAACTCTATCATATGCCTTCTCCAGATCCATAAATGCTACATACAAATCCATTTGCTTTTCTAAGTATTTCTCACATACATTCTTCAAAGCAAACACCTGATCCAAACATCCTCTACCACTTCTGAAACCACACTGCTCTTCCCCAATCTGATGCTCTGTACATGCCTTCACCCTCTCAATCAATACCCTCCCATATAATTTACCAGGAATACTCAACAAACTTATACCTCTGTAATTTGAGCACTCACTCTTATCCCCTTTGAATTTGTACAATGGCACTATGCATGCATTCCGCCAATCCTCAGGCACCTCACCATGAGTCATACATACATTAAATAACCTTACCAACCAGTCAAAAAAAACAATACAGTCACCCCCTTTTTTAATAAATTCCACTGCAATACCATCCAAACCTGCTGCCTTGCCGGCTCTCATCTTCCGCAAAGCTTTCACTACCTCTTCTCTGTTTACCAAATCATTTTCCCTAACCCTCTCACTTTGCACACCACCTCGACCAAAACACCCTATATCTGCCACTCTATCATCAAACACATTCAACAAACCTTCGAAATACTCACTCCATCTCCTTCTCACATCACCACTACTTGTTATCACCTCCCCATTTGCGCCCTTCACTGAAGTTCCCATTTGCTCCCTTGTCTTACGCACTTTATTTACCTCCTTCCAGAACATCTTTTTATTCTCCCTGAAATTTAATGATACTCTCTCACCCCAACTCTCATTTGCCCTTTTTTTCACCTCTTGCACCTTTCTCTTTACCTCCTGTCTCTTTCTTTTATACATCTCCCACTCAATTGCATTTTTCCCTGCAAAAATCGTCCAAATGCCTCTCTCTTCTCTTTCACTAATACTATTACTTCTTCATCCCACCACTCACTACCCTTTCTAATCAACCCACCTCCCACTCTAATATATATATATATATATATATATATATATATATATATATATATATATATATATATATATATATATATATATATATATATATATATATATATATATACATATATATATATATATATATATATATATGGGAGGAATGGGATGTATTTAGGGAGTCAGTGATGGATTGCGCAAAAGATGCTTGTGGCATGAGAAGAGTGGGAGGTGGGTTGATTAGAAAGGGTAGTGAGTGGTGGGATGAAGTAAGAGTATTAGTGAAAGAGAAGAGAGAGGCATTTGGACGATTTTTGCAGGGAAAGAATGCAATTGAGTGGGAGATGTATAAAAGAAAGAGACAGGAGGTCAAGAGAAAGGTGCAAGAGGTGAAAAAAAGGGCAAATGAGAGTTGGGGTGAGAGAGTGTCATTAAATTTTAGGGAGAATAAAAAGATGTTCTGGAAGGAGGTAAATAAAGTGCGTAAGACAAGGGAGCAAATGGGAACTTTAGTGAAGGGCGCAAATGGGGAGGTGATAACAAGTAGTGGTGATGTGGGAAGGAGATGGAGTGAGTATTTTGAAGGTTTGTTGAATGTGTCTGATGATAGAGTGGCAGATATAGGGTGTTTTGGTCGAGGTGGTGTGCAAAGTGAGAGGGTTAGGGAAAACGATTTTGTAAACAGAGAAGAGGTAGTGAAAGCTTTGCGGAAGATGAAAGCCGGCAAGGCAGCAGGCTTGGATGGTATTGCAGTGGAATTTATTAAAAAAGGGGGTGACTGTATTGTTGACTGGTTGGTAAGGTTATTTAATGTATGTATGACTCATGGTGAGGTGCCTGAGGATTGGCGGAATGCGTGCATAGTGCCATTGTACAAAGGAAAAGGGGATAAGAGTGAGTGCTCAAATTGCAGAGGTATAAGTTTGTTGAGAATTCCTGGTAAATTGTATGGGAGGGTATTGATTGAGAGGGTGAAGGCATGTACAGAGCATCAGATTGGGGAAGAGCAGTGTGGTTTCAGAAGTGGTAGAGGATGTGTGGATCAGGTGTTTGCTTTGAATAATGTATGTGAGAAATACTTAGAAAAACAAATGGATTTGTATGTAGCATTTATGGATCTGGACAAGGCATATGATAGAGTTGATAGAGATGCTCTGTGGAAGGTATTAAGAATATATGGTGTGGGAGGCAAGTTGTTAGAAGCAGTGAAAAGTTTTTATCGAGGATGTAAGGCATGTGTACGTGTAGGAAGAGAGGAAAGTGATTGGTTCTCAGTGAATGTAGGTTTGCGGCAGGGGTGTGTGATGTCTCCATGGTTGTTTAATTTGTTTATGGATGGGGTTGTTAGGGAGGTAAAGGCATGAGTTTTCGGAAGAGGGGCAAGTATGAAGTCTGTTGGGGATGAGAGAGCTTGGGAAGTGAGTCAGTTGTTGTTCGCTGATGATACAGCGCTGGTGGCTGATTCATGTGAGAAACTGCAGAAGCTGGTGACGGAGTTTGGTAAAGTGTGTGGAAGAAGAAAGTTAAGAGTAAATGTGAATAAGAGCAAGGTCATTAGGTACAGTAGGGTTGAGGGTCAAGTAAATTGGGAGGTGAGTTTGAATGGAGAAAAACTGGAGGAAGTGAAGTGTTTTAGATATCTGGGAGTGGATCTGGCAGCGGATGGAACCATGGAAGCAGAATTGGACCATAGGGTGGGGGAGGGGGCGAAAATTCTGGGAGCCTTGAAGAATGTGTGGAAGTCGAGAACATTATCTCGGAAAGCAAAAATGGGTATGTTTGAAAGAATAGTGGTTCCAACAATGTTGTATGGTTGCGTGGCGTGGGCTATGGATGGAGTTGTGCGCAGGAGGATGGATGTGCTGGAAGTGAGATGTCTGAGGACAATGTGTGGTGTGAGGTGGTTTGATCGATTAGTAACGTAAGGGTGAGAGAGATGTGTGGAAATAAAAAGAGCGTGGTTGGGAGAGCAGAGGAGGGTGTTTTGAAGTGGTTTGGGCACATGGAGAGGATGAGTGAGGAAAGGTTGACCAAGAGGATATATGTGTCGTAGGTGGAGGGAACGAGGAGAAGAGGGAGACCAAATTGGAGGTGGAAAGATGGAGGGAAGGAGATTTTGTGTGATCGGGGCCTGAATTTGCAGGAGGGTGAAAGGAGGGCAAGGAATAGAGTGAATTGGAGCAATGTGGTATACCGGGGTTGACGTGCTGTCAGTGGATTGAATCAAGACATGTGAAGCGTCTGGGGTAAACCATGGAAAGCTGTGTAGGTATGTATATGTGCGTGTGTGGACGTATGTATATACATGTGTATGGGGGGGGTTGGGCCATTTCTTTCGTCTGTTTCCTTGCGCTACCTCGCAAACGCGGGAGACAGCGACAAAGTATAAAAAAAAAAAAAAATATATATATATATATATATATATATATATATATATATATATATATATATATATATATTTTATTTATTTATCTATTTATTTTCCTTTATCGCTGTCTCCCGCATTAGCAAGGTAGCTCAAGGAAACAGACGAAAGAATGGCCCAACCCGCCCCAATACACATGTATATACATACACGTCCACACACGCAAATATACATACCTATACATCTTAATGTACACATATATATACACACACAGACACATACATATATACATATGTACTGTCTGCATTAATTTGTTCCCATCGCCACCTCGCCACATATGGAATAACAACCCCCTCCCCCCTCATGTGTGCGTGGTAGCGCTAGGAAAAGATAACATAGGCCCCATTCGTTCACTCTCAGTCTCTAGCTGTCATGTAATAATGCACCGAAACCATACCTCCCTTTCCACATCCAGGCCCCACACAACTTTCCATGGTTTACCCCAGACGCTTCACATGCCCTGGTTCAATCCATTGACAGCACGTCGACCCCGGTATACCACATCATTCCAATTCACTCTATTCCTTGCACGCCTTTCACCCTCCTGCATGTTCAAGCCCCGATCACTCAAAATTTTTTTCACTCCATCTTTCCACCTACAATTTGGCCTCCCACTTTTCCTCGTTCCCTCCACCTCTGACACATATATTCTCTTGGTCAATGTTTCCTCACTCATTCTCTCCATGAGACCAAACCATTTCAAATCATCCTCTTCTGCTCTCTCAACCACATTCTTTTTATTTCCACACATCTCTCTTACCCTTATATTACTTACTCGATCAAACCACTTCACACCACATATTGTCCTCAAACATCTCATTTCCAGCATATACACCCTCCTGCGCACAACTCTATCCATAGCCCACGCCTCGCAACCATACAACATTGTTGGAACCACTATTCCTTCATACATACCCATTTTTGCTTTCCGAGATAATGTTCTCGACTTCGAAACATTCTTCAAGGCTCCCAGAATTTTCACCCCTCCCACACCCTATGATTCACTTCCGCTTCCATGGTTCCATCCGCTGCCAGATCCACTCCCAGATATCTAAAACACTCTACTTCCTCCAGTTTTTCTCCATTCAAACTTACCTCCCAATTGACTTGACCCTCAACCCTACTGTACCTAATAACCTTGCTCTTATTCACATTTACTCTTAACTTTCTTCTTCCACACACTTTACCAAACTCAGTCACCAGCTTCTGCAGTTTCTTACATGAATCAGCCACCAGCGTTGTATCATCAGCGAACAACAACTGACTCACTTCCCAAGCTCTCTCATCCACAACAGACTGCATACTTGCCCCTCTTTCCAAAACTCTTGCATTCACCACCCTAACAACCCCATCCATAAACAAATTAAACAACCATGGAGATATCACACACCCCTGCCGCAAACCTACATTCACTGAGAACCAATCACTTTCCTCTCTTCCTACACGTACACATGCCTTACATCCTCGATAAAAACTTGTCACTGCTTCTAACAACTTGCCTACCACACAATATATTGGTAATACCTTCCACAGAGCATCTCTGTCAACTCTATCATATGCCTTCTCCAGATCCATAAACGCTACATACAAATCCATTTGTTTTTCTAAGTATTTCTCACATACATTCTTCAGAGCGAACACCTGATCCACACATCCTCTACCACTTCTGAAACACTACTGCTCTTCCCCAATCTGATGCTCTGTACATACCTTCACCCTCTTAATCAATACACTCCCATATAAATTACCAGGAATACTCAACAAACTTATACCTCTGTAATTTGAGCACTCACTCTTATCCCATTTGCCTTTGTACAATGGCACTATGCAAGCATTCCGCCCATCCTCAGGCACCTCACCATGAGTCATACATACATTAAATAACCTTACCAACCAGTCAACAATACATTCACCCCCTTTTTAAATAAATTCCACTGCAATACCATCCAAGCATGCTGCCTTGCCGGCTTTCATCTTCCGCAAAGCTTTTTCTACCTCCTCTCTGTTTACCAAATCATCTTCCCTAACCCTCTCACTTTGCACACCACCTCGACCAAAACACTCTATATCTGCCACTCTATCATCAAACACATTCAACAAACCTTCAAAATACTCACTCCATCTCCTTCTCACATCACCACTACTTGTTATCACCTCCCCATCGGCCCCCTTCACTGAAGCTCCCATTTGCCCCCTTGTCTTACGCACTTTGTTTACCACCTTCCAGAACATCTTTTTTTTTTTTTTTTTTTTTTTTATACTTTGTCGCTGTCTCCCGCGTTTGCGAGGTAGCGCAAGGAAACAGACGAAAGAAATGGCCCAACCCCCCCCCCCCATACACATGTACATACACACGTCCACACACGCAAAATATACATACCTACACAGCTTTCCATGGTTTACCCCAGACGCTTCACATGCCTTGATTCAATCCACTGACAGCACGTCAACCCCTGTATACCACATCGCTCCAATTCACTCTATTCCTTGCCCTCCTTTCACCCTCCTGCATGTTCAGGCCCCGATCACACAAAATCTTTTTCACTCCATCTTTCCACCTCCAATTTGGTCTCCCTCTTCTCCTCGTTCCCTCCACCTCCGACACATATATCCTCTTGGTCAATCTTTCCTCACTCATTCTCTCCATGTGCCCAAACCATTTCAAAACACCCTCTTCTGCTCTCTCAACCACGCTCTTTTTATTTCCACACATCTCTCTTACCCTTACGTTACTTACTCGATCAAACCACCTCACACCACACATTGTCCTCAAACATCTCATTTCCAGCACATCAATCCTCCTGCGCACAACTCTATCCATAGCCCACGCCTCGCAACCATACAACATTGTTGGAACCACTATTCCTTCAAACATACCCATTTTTGCTTTCCGAGATAATGTTCTCGACTTCCACACATTTTTCAAGGCTCCCAAAATTTTCGCCCCCTCCCTCACCCTATGATCCACTTCCGCTTCCATGGTTCCATCCGCTGACAGATCCACTCCCAGATATCTAAAACACTTCACTTCCTCCAGTTTTTCTCCATTCAAACTCACCTCCCAATTGACTTGACCCTCAACCCTACTGTACCTAATAACTTTGCTCTTATTCACATTTACTCTTAACTTTCTTCTTCCACACACTTTACCAAACTCAGTCACCAGCTTCTGCAGTTTCTCACATGAATCAGCCACCAGCGCTGTATCATCAGCGAACAACAACTGACTCACTTCCCAATCTCTCTCATCCCCAACAGACTTCATACTTGCCCCTCTTTCCAGGACTCTTGCATTTACCTCCCTAACAACCCCATCCATAAACAAATTAAACAACCATGGAGACATCACACACCCCTGCCGCAAACCTACATTCACTGAGAACCAATCACTTTCCTCTCTTCCTACACGTACACATGCCTTACATCCTCGATAAAAACTTTTCACTGCTTCTAACAACTTGCCTCCCACACCATATATTCTTAATACCTTCCACAGAGCATCTCTATCAACTCTATCATATGCCAAATCATTGTATTAACTTTCTAAAATGGGAACATCTTTTTATTCTCCCTAAAATTTAATGATACTCTCTCACCACAACCCTCATTTGCTCTCTTTTTCACCTCTTGCACCTTTCTCTTGAACTCCTGTCTCTTTCTTTTATACATCTCCCACTCAATTGCTTTTTATCCCTGCAAAAATCGTCCAAATGCCTCTCTCTTCTCTTTCACTAATAATCTTACTTCTTCATCCCACCACTCACTACCCTTTCTAATCAACCCACCTCCCACGCATCTCATGCCACAAGCATCTTTTGCGCAATCCATCACTGTTTCCCTAAATACATCCCATTCCTCCCCCACTCCCCTTACTTCCATTGTTCTCACCTTTTTCCATTCTGTACTCAGTCTCTCCTGGGACTTCCTCACACAAGTCTCCTTCCCAAGCTCACTTACTCTCACCACCCTCTTCACCCCAACATTCACTCTTCTTTTCTGAAAACCCATACAAATCTTCACCTTAGCCTCCACAAGGTAATGATCAGACATCCCTTCAGTTGCACCTCTCAGCATATTAACATCCAAAAGTCTCTCTTTCGCGCGCCTGTCAAGTAACATGTAATCCAATAACGCTCTCTGGCCATCTCTCCTACTTACATACGTATACTTATGTATATCTCGCTTTTTAAACCAGGTATTCCCAATCACCAGTCCTTTTTCAGCACTTAAATCTACAAGCTCTTCTACATTTCCATTTACAACACTGAACACTCCATGTATACCAATTATTCCCTCAACTGCCACATTAATCACCTTTGCATTCAAATCATCCATCACTATAACCCGATCTCGTGCATCCTCCTCGTAGGCTCAGATTGGGGTGTCTAAATGTGTGTGGATGTAACCAAGATGAGAAAAAAGGAGAGATAGGTAGTATGTTTGAGGAAAGGAACCTGGATGTTTTGGCTCTGAGTGAAACGAAGCTCAAGGGTAAAGGGGAAGAGTGGTTTGGGAATGTCTTGGGAGTAAAGTCAGGGGTTAGTGAGAAGACAAGAGCAAGGGAAGGAGTAGCACTACTCCTGAATCAGGAGTTGTGGGAGTATGTGATAGAGTGTAAGAAAGTAAATTCTAGATTGATATGGGTAAAACTGAAAGTCGATGGAGAGAGATGGGTGAGCATTGGTGCATATGCACCTGGGCATGAGAAGAAAGATCATGAGAGGCAAGTGTTTTGGGAGTAGCTGAATGAGTGTGTTAATGGTTTTGATGCACAAGACCGGGTTATAGTGATTGGTGATTTGAATGGAAAGGTGATTAATGTGGCAGTTGAGGGAATAATTGGTATACATGGAGTGTTCAGTGTTGTAAATGGAAATGGTGAAGAGCTTGAAGATTTATATGCTGAAAAAGGACTGGTGACTGGGAATACCTGGTTTAAAAAGCGAGATATACATAAGTAAACGTATGTAAGTAGGAGAGATGGCCAGAGAGCGTTATTGGATTACGTGTTAATTGATAGACGCACGAAAGAGAGACTTTTGGATGTTAATGTGCTGAGAGGTGCTAAAGGAGTGATGTCTGATCATTATCTTGTGGAGGCGAAGGTTGAGATTTGTGGGGATTTTCAGAAAAGAAGAGACAATGCTGGGGTGAAGAGAGTGGTGAGAGTAAGTGAGCTTGGGAAAGAGACTTGTGTGAGGAAGTATCAGGAGAGACTAAGTACAGAATGGAAAAAGGTGAGAACAAAGGAGGTAAGGGGAGTGGAGGAGGAATGGGATGTATTTAGGGAAGCAGTGATGGCTTGCACAAAAGATGCATGTGTCATGAGAAGCATGGGAATTGGGTTGATTAGAAAAGATAGTGAGTGGTGGGATGAAGAAGTAAGATTATTAGTGAAAGAGAAGAGAGAGGCATTTGGACGATTTTTGCAGGGAAAAAATGCAAATGAGTGGGAGAGGTATAAAAGAAAGAGACAGGAGGTCAGGAGAAAGGTGCAAGAGGTGAAAAAGAAGGCAAATGAGAGTTGGGGTGAGAGAATATCATTAAATTTTAGGGAGAATAAAAAGATGTTTTGGAAGGAGGTAAATAAAGTGCTTAAGACAAGGGAGCAAATGGGAACTTCAATGAAGGAGGCTAATGGGGAGGTGATAACAAGTAGTGGTGATGTGAGAAGGAGATGGAGTGAGTATTTTGAAGGTTTGTTAAATGTGTTTGATGATATAGGGGCAGATATAGGGTGTTTTGGTCGAGGTGGTGTGCAAAGTGAGAGGGTTAGGGAAAATGATTTGGTTAATAGAGAAGAGGTAGTAAAAGCTTTACGGAAGATGGAAGCCGGCAAGTCAGCAGGTTTGGATGGTATTGCAGTGGAATTTATTAAAAAAGGGGGTGAATGTATTGTTGACTGGTTGGTAAGGTTATTTAATGTATGTATGATTCATGGTGAGGTGCCTGAGGATTGGCGGAATGCTTGCATAGTGCCATTGTACAAAGGCAAAGGGGATAAGAGTGAGTGCTCAAATTACAGAGGTATATGTTTGTTGAGTATTCCTCGTAAATTATATGAGAGAGTATTGATTGAGAGGGTGAAGGCATGTACAGAGCATTAGACTGGGGAAGAGCAGTGTTGTTTCAGAAGTGGTAGAGGATGTGTGGATCAAGTGTTTGCTTTGAAGAATGTATGTGAGAAATAATTAGAAAAACAAATGGATTTGTATGTAGCATTTATGGATCTGAAGAAGGCATATGTTAGAGCTGATAGAGATGCTTTGTGGAAGGTTTTAAGAATATATGGTGTGGGAGGCAAGTTGTTAGAAGCAGTGAAAAGTTTTTATCGAGAAGTAAGGCGTGTGTATGTGTAGGAAGAGGGGAAAGTGATTGGCTCTCAGTGAATGTGTGTTTGCGGCAGGGGTGTGTAACGTCTCCATGGTTGTTTGATTTGTTTATGGAAGGGGTTATTAGGGAGGTGAATGCAAGAGTTTTGGAAAGAGGGGCAAATATGCAGTCTGTTCTGGATGAGAGAGCTTGGGAAGTGAGTCAGTTGTTGTTCGC
Organism: Panulirus ornatus; assembly: GCF_036320965.1. Taxonomy (NCBI): domain Eukaryota; kingdom Metazoa; phylum Arthropoda; class Malacostraca; order Decapoda; family Palinuridae; genus Panulirus; species Panulirus ornatus. The sequence goes on from NC_092295.1 coordinate 12,481,583, forward strand.
TGATGATACAGCGCTGGTGGCTGATTCATGTAAGAAACTGCAGAAGCTGGTGACCGAGTTTGGTAAAGTGTGTGAAAGAAGAAAGTTAAGAGTAAAAGTGAATAAGAGCAAGGTTATTAGGTAGAGTAGGGTTGAGGGTCAAGTTAATTGAGAGGTAAGTTTGAATGGAGAAAAACTGGAGGAAGTAAAGTGTTTTAGATATCTGGGAGTGGATATGGAAGCGGAGGGAACCATGGAAGCGGAAGTGAATCATAGGGTGGGGGAGGGGGCGAAAATTCAGGTGGTCTTGAAGAATGTTTGGAAGTCGAGAACATTATCTCGGAAAGCAAAAATGGGTATGTTTGAAGGAATAGTGGTTCCAACAATTATGTATGGTTGCGAGGCGTGGGCTATGGATAGAGTTGTGCACAGGAGGGTCGATGTACTGGAAATGAGATGTTTGAGGACAATATGTGGTGTGAGGTGGTTTGATCGAGTAAGTTATATAAGGGTGAGAGAGATGTGTGGAAATAAAAAGAGTGTGGTTGAGAGAACAGAAGAGGGTGTTTTGAAATGGTTTGGTCACATGGAGAGAATGAGTGAGGAAAGATTGACCAAGAGGATATATGTGTCAGAGGTGGAGGGAACGAGGAGAAGTGAGAGACCAAATTGGTGATGGAAAGATGGATTGAAAAAGATTTTGAGTGATCGGGGCTTATACATGCAGGAGGGCGAAAGGCGTGCAAGGAATAGAGTGAATTGGAACGATGTGATATACCGGGGTCGACGTGCTGTCAATGGATTGAACCAGGGCATGTGAAGCGTCTGGGGTAAACCATGGGAAGTTGTGTGGGGTTTCGATGTGGAAAGAGAGCTGTGGTTTCGGTGCATTATTACATGACAGCTAGAGATTGAGTGTGAACGAATGGGGCCTTTGGTGTCTTTCCTAGCGCTACCTCGCACACATGAGGGGGGAGGGTATTATTATTCCATGTATGGCGAGGGGGCGGTGGGAACAAATGAAGTCAGACAGTATGAATTATGTTCATGTGTATATATGTATATATCTGTGTGTGCATATATATGTGTACATTGAGATGTATAGGTATGTATATTTGCCTGTGTGGACGTGTATGTATATACATGTGTATGTGGGCGGATTGGGCCATTCTTTCGTGTGTTTCCTTGCGCTACCTCGCTAACGCGGAAGACAGCGACAAAGCAAAATAAATGTAATAATGAATATTATTATTATTATTATATTGCTTTGTCGCTCTCTCCCGCGTTTGCGAAGTAGCGCAAGGAAACAAACGAAAGAAATGGCCCAACCCATCCCCATACACATGTATATCCACACACGTCCACACACGCCAATATACATGCCTATACATCTTAATGTACACATATATATTACACACACAGACACATACATATATACCCATGCACACAATTCACAATAGCTGCCTTTATTCATTCCCACCGCCACCTCGCCACACATGGAATACCATCCCCCTCCCCCCTCATGTGTGCGGGGTAGCGCTAGGAAAAGACAACAAAGGCCTCATTCGTTCACACTCAGTCCCTAGCTGTCTTGTAATAATGCCCGAAATCACAGCTCTCTTTCCACATCCAGGCCCCACACAGCTTTCCATGGTTTACCCCAGACGCTTCACATGCCCTGATTCAATCCACTGACAGCCCGTCAACCCCGGTATACAACATCGATCCAATTCACTCTATTCCTTGCCCGCCTTTCACCCTCCTGCATGTTTAGGCCCCGATCACTCAAAATCTTTTTCACTCCATCTTTCCACCTCCAATTTGGTCTCCCACTTCTCCTCGTTCCCTCCACCTACGACACATATGTCCTGTTGGTCAATCTTCCTCACTCATTCTCTCCATGTGCCCAAACCATTTCAAAACACCCTCTTCTGCTCTTTCAACCACGCTCTTTTTATTTCCACACATCTCTCATACCCTTACATTACTTCCTCGATCAAACCACCTCACACCACACATTGTCCTCAAACATCTCATTTCCAGCACATCCACCCTCCTGCGCAATACTCTATCCATAGCCCACGCCTCGCAACCATACAACATTTTTGGAACCACTATTCCTTCAAATATACCCATATCATATATATATATATATATATATATATATATATATATATATATATATATATATATATATATATATATATATATATGTATATATATATATATATATATATATATATATATATATATATATATATATATATATATGTATATATATGTATATATGTATATATATATATATATATATATATATATATATATATATATATATATATATATATATATATATATATATATATATATATATATATATATATAAATATATATATTGTATATATGTATATATATATATATATATATATATATATATATATATATATATATATATATATATATATATATATATATATATATATATATATATGTCTTCGTGGATTTCTGATAAAATTATTTACCTCTTAAGAAAGTTACCAAGGTCACTGATGGTTGCAGAGATAGAAATGGAAAAAAGCACCCAGTGAAAGGTATTATGATACTGTGAAGGATAAGAATAACTTATTTAGTGACCAAGGTTTTTAATCAACAGGGTAGTAAGGCAGCAAGTCTTCCCAAGGAAAGTGGGTGTACCATCCCTTGTGCTAGCTTGCATTTTTTTCCCACTAGTTTTCGAAATCCTTTTTGGCAAGATTGCATTGGTATGAGTAGGAATGGACTTAATGATTATAGGTAGATATCTTTAGACCATTTGAAAAAGAATGATAGAGAAGCATTTCAAACAGACCAGGATTATTTTTTTTCAAAGGTAATAGAAATTTTAAAGTGGATCAGAAGGAGGAGACAAAAACTCCTCAAAACATGAGCCTTTATCACTCACCTTCCCTTGGTAGTAACAGCAACCATCATGAATAGTAGTTCAGTGTCACCAGATACTGTTTAGAAAGGGGAACCCCAAAGGACTATCTCTGCCAACTTTGGTTCAAATGGCCGTGTGTAGTATGTGAAGATTGAAATGTGAAAGATTAGCCTACAAGATGTGAGAGGATTGAAATGTGAAAGATTAGCCTACAAGATGATGATGGAAGATGACATATGATGGGCATTACACACCAGGTGATGGTAAAAGCTCAAATGGCTTTTGGCCAGGCAAGCTAAAGATGTGTTAAAATTTCTGTTGCATTATTTAAGCTTTTAAGCACGTCTTTTGCATTTGATGATGCTAATAGTGTTATATTTGATGAAATGATTTGACAAATGTTTGTAAGCATCGATCTCATTGGGATGCATTAGTTCCAACAGAGCAACTGCAGCATCTCTACATCCTTCATGACAAAAGGTAATTGTTCTCATGTTGTCAGTCCCAGTGTACCATCCAAATTCTCGAGGTGCAGTCTCAGACAGGTGCCAGCAACCTTAGGTTGGAAATGTTTCCTTTTCATTCAGTCCTCATTAAGGAATGTTTAGGATCATTTTTGAAGTCAGTTTATTTCTTTACTGAAACTGAGACCTTGTTATTTTTGGACTGCAACATTTTATTTTTCAACCAGATGGGAATCATTGCTGATGCATTTAAACAGTATGTGGTCTTCCTTGAATGCTATGGTTATTTTAATATTGATCTCACCATGGGAATTAGAAATAATTTGTTTTCCTTCTTCATTCTGGGAGTTTAAATTTCTCAGCAGGTCAGGTATCAAAGGTAAATCTGTGGAAATTCAAGAGTCTTCATTTTTACTTACATATTCAGGAATGAGACTTCTTCCTCTCCCGAGGAGGAGGAGGGCTCTCGCGGCGTGAACAGGTCGGCATTCCCTGGGGATAGGGGAGAAAGAATACTTCCCACGTATTCCCTGCGTGTCGTAGAAGGCGACTAAAAGGGAAGGGAGCGGGGGGCTGGAAATCCTCCCCTCTCGTTTTTTTTTTTTTTTCCAAAAGAAGGAACAGAGGAGAGGTCCAGGTGAGGATATTCCCTCAAAGGCCCAGTCCTCTGTTCTTAACGCTACCTCGCTATTGCGGGAAATAGCGAATAGTATGAAAAAAAAAAAAAAAAAAAATATATATATATATATATATATATATATATATATATATAATATGGGTATGTTTGAAGGAATAGTGGTTCCAAAAATGGTGTATAGTTACGAGGCGTGGGCTAGGGATAGAGTTGATAGAGATGCTCTGTGGAAGGTATTAAGAATATATGGTGTGGGAGGCAAGTTGTTAGAAGCAGTGAAAAGTTTTTATCGAGGATGTAAGGCATGTGTACGTGTAGGAAGAGAGGAAAGTGATTGGTTCTCAGTGAATGTAGGTTTGCGGCAGGGGTGTGTGATGTCTACATGGTTGTTTAATTTGTTTATGGATGGGGTTGTTAGGGAGGTGAATGCAAGAGTTTTGGAAAGAGGGGCAAGTATGAAGTCTGTTGGGGATGAGAGAGCTTGGGAAGTGAGTCAGTTGTTGTTCGCTGATGATACAGCGCTGGTGGCTGATTCATGTGAGAAACTACAGAAGCTGGTGACTGAGTTTGGTAAAGTGTGTGAAAGAAGAAAGTTAAGAGTAAATGTGAATAAGAGCAAGGTTATTAGGTACAGTAGGGTTGAGGGTGAAGTCAACTGGGAGGTGAGTTTGAATGGAGAAAAACTGGAGGAAGTGAAGTGTTTTAGATATCTGGGAGTGGATCTGGCAGCGGATGGAACCATGGAAGCGGAAGTGGATCATAGGGTAGGGGAGGGGGCGAAAATTCTGGGAGCCTTGAAGAATGTGTAGAAGTCGAGAACAATATCTCGGAGAGCAAAAATGGGTATGTTTGAAGGAATAGTGGTTCCAACAATGTTGTATGGTTGCGAGGCGTGGACTATGGATAGAGTTGTGCGCAGGAGGATGGATGTGCTGGAAATGAGATGTTTGAGGACAATGTGTGGTGTGAGGTGGTTTGATCGAGTAAGTAACGTAAGGGTAAGAGAGATGTGTGGAAATAAAAAGAGCGTGGTTGAGAGAGCAGAGGAGGGTGTTTTGAAATGGTTTGGTCACATGGAGAGAATGAGTAAGGAAAGATTGACCAAGAGGATATATGTGTCGGAGGTGGAGGGAACGAGGAGAAGAGGGAGACCAAATTGGATTTGGAAAGATGGAGTGAAAAAGATTTTGTGTGATCGGGGCCTGAACAAGCAGGAGGGTGAAAGGAGGGCAAGGAATAGAGTGAGTTGGAGCGATGTGGTATACCGGGGTTGACGTGCTGTCAGTGGATTGAATCAGGGCATGTGAGGCGTCTGGGGTAAACCATGGAAAGCTGTGTATGTATGTATATTTGCGTGTGTGGACGTATGTATATACATGTGTATGGGGGTGGGTTGGGCCATTTCTCTCGTCTGTTTCCTTCCGCTACCTCGCAAACGCGGGAGACAGGTTGGTAAGGTTATTTAATGTATGTTTATCTCATGGTGAGGTGCCTGAGGATTGGCGGAATGCGTGCATAGTGCCATTGTACAAAGGCAAAGGGGATAAGAGTGAGTGCTCAAATTACAGAGGTATAAGTTTGTTGAGTATTCCTGGTAAATTATATGGGAGGGTATTGATTGAGAGGATGAAGGCATGTACAGAGCATCAGATTGGGGAAGAGCAGTGTGGTTTCAGAAGTGGTAGAGGATGTGTGGATCAGGTGTTTGCTTTGAAGAATGTATGTGAGAAATACTTAGAAAAGCAAATGGATTTGTATGTAGCATTTATGGATCTGGAGAAGGCATATGATAGAGTTGATAGAGATGCTCTGTGGAAGGTATTAAGAATATACGGTGTGGGAGGAAAGTTGTTAGAAGCAGTGAAAAGTTTTTATCGAGGATGTAAAGCATGTGTACGTGTAGGAAGAGAGGAAAGTGATTGGTTCTCAGTGAATGTAGGTTTGCGGCAGGGGTGTGTGATGTCTCCATGGTTGTTTAATTTGTTTATGGATGGGGTTGTTAGGGAGGTAAATGCAAGAGTTTTGGAAAGAGGGGCAAGTATGAAGTCTGTTGGGGATGAGAGAGCTTGGGAAGTGAGTCAGTTGTTGTTCGCTGATGATACAGCGCTGGTGGCTGATTCATGTGAGAAACTGCAGAAGCTGGTGACTGAGTTTGGTAAAGTGTGTGAAAGAAGAAAGTTAAGAGTAAATGTGAATAAGAGCAAGGTTATTAGGTACCGTAGGGTTGAGGGTCAAGTCAATTGGGAGGTGAGTTTGAATGGAGAAAAACTGGAGGAAGTGAAGTGTTTTAGATATCTGGGAGTGGATCTGGCAGCGGATGGAACCATGGAAGTGGAAGTGGATCATAGGGTGGGGGAGGGGGCGAAAATTCTGGGGTCCTTGAAGAATGTGTGGAAGTCGAGAACATTATCTCGGAAAGCAAAAATGGGTATGTTTGAAGGAATAGTGGTTCCAACAATGTTGTATGGTTGCGTGGCGTGGGCTATGGATAGAGTTGTGCGCAGGAGGATGGATGTGCTGGAAATGAGATGTTTGAGGACAATGTGTGGTGTGAGGTGGTTTGATCGAGTGAGTAACGTAAGGGTAAGAGAGATGTGTGGAAATAAAAAGAGCGTGGTTGAGAGAGCAGAAGAGGGTGTTTTGAAGTGGTTTGGGCACATGGAGAGAATGAGTGAGGAAAGATTGACCAAGAGGATATATGTGTCGGAGGTGGAGGGAACGAGGAGAAGAGGGAGACCAAATTGGAGGTGGAAAGATGGAGTGAAAAAGATTTTGTGTGATCGGGGCCTGAACATGCAGGAGGGTGAAAGGAGGGCAAGGAATAGAGTGAATTGGAGCGATGTGTTATACCGTTGTTGACGTGCTGTCAGTGGATTGAATCAAGGCATGTGAAGCGTCTGTGGTAAACCATGGAAAGTTGTGTAGGTATGTATATTTGCGTGTGTGGACGTATGTATATACATGTGTATGGGGGGGAGTTGGGCCATTTCTTTCGTCTGTTTCCTTGCGCTACCTCGCAAACGCGGGAGACAGCGGCAAAGTATAAAAAACAAAAATAAAAAAAAATATATATATATATATATATATATATATATATATATATATATATATATATATATATATATATATATATATATATATATATATATATATATATATATATATATATATATATATATATACATACATATTTATTCATATATATATATATATATATATATATATATATATATATATATATATATATATACATATATATATATATATATATATATATATATATATAGACACACAGAGACATATACATATATACACGTGTACACAATACATACTGTCTGCCCTTCTTCATTCTCGTCGCCAACCCGCCACACATGAAATAACAGCCCCCTCCCCCCAAATGTGCGCGAGGTAGCGCTAGGAAAAAACAACAAAGGCCACATTCGTTCACATTCAGTCTCTGACTGTCATGTAATAATGCACTGAAAACACAGCTCCCTTTCCATATCCAGGCCCTACAGATCTTTCCATGGTTTACCCCAGACGTTTCACATTCCCTGGTTCAATCCATTGACAACACGTTGACCCCGGTATACCACATCGTTCCAATGCACTATATTCCTTGCACGCCTTTCACCCTCATGCATGTTCAGGCCCCGACCATTCAGAATCTTTTTCGCTCCTTCTTTCCACCTTCATTTTGATATCCCACTTCTCCTTTTTCCCTCCAACTCTGACACATATATCCTCTTGGTCAATCTTTCCTCACTCATTCTCTCTATGTGACCAAGCAATTTCAAAGCACCCTATTCTGCTCTAACAACCATACTCTTTTTATTGCCACACATTTCTCTTACCCTTTCTTTACTTACTCGATCAAACCACCTCACACCACATATTGTCCTTAAACATCTCATTTCCAACACATCCACCCTCCTCCGCACAACTCTATCTATAGCCCACGCCTCGCAACCATATAACATTGTTGGAACCATTATACCTTTAAACATACCCATTTTTGCTTTCTAACATAACGTTCTCGGCTTCCACATGTTCTTCAACTCTCCCAGATCTTTCGTCCCCTCCACCACCCTATGATTCACTTCCACTTCCATGGTTCCATCCGCTTCCAAATCCACTCCCATATATCTAAAACACTTCTCTTCCTCCATTTTTTCTTCATTCAAACTTACCTCCCAGTTGACTTGTCCCTCAACCCTACTGTACCTAATACCTTGCCCTTTTTCGTATTTACCCTCACCTGTCTTCTTTCACACACTTTACCAAATTCAGTCACTAGCTTCTGCAGTATCATCAGTGAACAACAACTGACACTTCCCAAACCCTATCATCCACAACAAACTGCATACTTGTCCCTCTCTCCAAAACTCTTCCCTTCACCTCCCTATCAACCCCATGCATAAACAAATTAAACAACCATTAAGACATCATGCACCCCTGCCGCAAACCGACATTCACTGAGAACTAATCGCATTCCTCTCTTCCTGCTCGTCCACATGCCTTATCCTCGATAAAGAATTTTCATTGCTTCTAGGAACTTGCCTCCCACACCATATCCTCTTAATACCTTCCACAGAGCATCTCTATCAACCCTATCATATGCCTTCTCCAGATCCATAAATGCTACATACAAATCCATTCGTTTTTCTATGTATTTCTTATATGCATTCTTCAAAGCAAATATCTGATCCACACATCCTCTACCACTTCTGAAACCACACTGCTCTTCCCCAAATTTGATGCTCTGTACATGCCTTCACCCTCTCAATCAATAGCCACCAATAAAGTTTCCTAGGAATAGTCAACAAACTTATGCTTTTATAATTTGAACACTCACCTTTATCCCTTTTCCTTTTGTACAATATCACTATTCCGCCAATCCTCAGGCACTTCACCATGAGCCATACATATATTAAATATCCTCACCAACCAGATAAGAACGCAGGCACCCCCTTTTTTGATAAATTCCACAGAAAGACCATCCAAACCCGCCGTCTTACCAGCTTTCATCTTCCGCAAAACTCTCACTACCTCTTCTCTGTTAACCAAACCACTCTCCCTGACCCTCTCACTTCGCACATCACCTCGACCAAAATACCCTATATCTGCCACTCTATCATCCAAAACATTCAACAAGCCCTCAAAATTCTCACTTCATCTTCTCACATCACCACTACTTGCAATTACCTCCCCATTAGGCCCCTTCACTGATTTTCCCATTTGTTCTCTTGTCTTACGCACTTTATATACCTCCTTTCAAACCATGTTTTTATTTCTACTAAAATTCAATGATACTCTCTTACCCCAACTCTCATTTGCCCACTTTTTCACCTCTTGCACCTTTCTCTTAACCTCTTGTCTCTTTCTTTTATACATCTCCCAGTCATTTGCACTATTTCCCTGGAAGAATCGCTCAAATGCCTCTCTCTTCTCTTTCACTAATAATCTTACTCCTCCATCCAACCACTCGCTACCCTTTCTAATCTGCCCTCCCCCCACGCTTCTCAAGCCACAAGTTTGCGCAAACCACCCTGCTTCCCTAAATACATCCCATTCCTACCCCAATCCCCTTACGTCCTTTGCTCTCACCTCTTTCCATTCTGTACTCAGTCTCTCCTGGTACTTCCTCACACAAGATAATGTCTACAAGATAATGATCAGACATCCCTCCAGTTGCACCTCTCAGCACATGAACATCCAAAAGTCTCTCTTTTACGCGCATGTCAATTAACACGTAATCTAATAACGCTCTCTGGCCATCCCTCCTACTTACATACATATACTCATGTATATCTCTCTTTTTAAACCAATTATTCCCATTCACCAGTCCCTTTTCGGCACACAAATCTACAAGCACTTCACCATTTCCATTTACAACACTGAACACCCCATGTACACCAATCATTTCCTCAACTGCCATACTCACCTTTGAATTCAAATCAACCATCACTATAACCCGGTCTCGTGCATCAAAACTGCTAACACTCACTCAGCTGCTCCCAAAACACTTGCCTCTCATGATAATTCTTCTCATGACCAGGTGCATAGGCATCAATAATCGTCCATCTCTCTCCATCCACTTTCAATTTTTCCCATATCAATCCAGAGTTTACTTTTTTACACTCTATCACATACTCCCAAAACTCCTGTTTCAGGAGTAGTGCTACTTGTTCCTTTGCTCTTATCATCTCACCAACCCCTGACCTTACTCCCAAAACATTACCAAACCACTCTTCCCCTTTACCCTCGAGCTTCGTTTCACTCAGAGCTAAAACATTCAGGTTCCTTTCCTCAAATATACTACCTATCTTTCCTATTTTCTCATCTTGATTACATCCACACACATTTAGACACCCAAATCTGAGCCTGAAAAGAGAGAGTAAAAGCTTTGTGGAAAAAGAAAGCCCGCAAGGCAGCGAGTTTGGATGGTATTGTAGTGGAATTTATCAAAAAAGCGGATGACTGTGTTGTTGACTGGTTGGTAAGGATATTTGATGTATGTTTGACTCACGGTGAGTTGCCTGAGGATTAGCGGAATGCATGTATAGTACCATTGTACAAAGGCAAAGGGGACAAAGGTGAGTTCCCAAATTACAGAGGTATAAGTTTGTTGAGTATTCCTGGGAAATTATATGGGAGGGTATTGATTGAGAGGGTGAAGGCATGTACAGAGCATCAGATTGGGGAAGAGCAGTGAGGTTTCAGAAGTGGTAGAGGATGTGTGGATCAGGTGTTTGCTTTGAAGAATGTATGTGAGAAATACTTAGAAAAGCAAATGGATTTGTATGTAGCATTTATGGATCTGGAGAAGGCATATGATAGAGTTGATAGAGATGCTCTGTGGAAGGTATTGATAATATATGGTGTGGGAGGCAAGTTGTTAGAAGCAGTTAAAAGTTTTCATCGAGGATGTAAGACATATGTGCGAGTGGGAATAGAGAAAAGTGATTGGTTCTCAGTGAATGTCGGTTTGCGGCAGAGGTGCGTGATGTCTCCATGGTTGTTTAATTTGTTTGTGGATGGGTTTCCTAGGGAAGTGAATGCAAGAGTTTTGGAGAGAGAGGCAACTATGCAGCCTGTTTTGGATGAGAGAGTTTGGGAAGTGAGTCAGTTGTTGTTTGCTGATGATACAGCGCTGGTGGCTGATTCGGGTGAGAAACTGCAGAAGCTGGTGATTGAGTTTGGTAAAGTGTGTGAAAGAAGAAAGCTGAGAGTAAATGTGAATAAGAGCAAGGTTATTAGGTACACTAGGGTTGAGAGACAAGTCAATTGGGAGGTAAGTTTGAATGGAGAGAAAATGGAGGAAGTGAAGTGTTTTAGATACCTGGGAGTGGATTTGGCAGTGGATGGAACCATGGAAGCGGAAGTGAATCACAGGGTGGGGGAGGAGGCGAAAGTTCTTGGAGCGTTTAAAAATGTGTGGAAGGCGAGAACATTACCTCGTTTCATTTTACATGACAGCAAGAGACTGTGTGTGAACGAATCAGTCCTTTGTTGTCTTTTCCTTGCGCTACCTTGCCCGCATGCGGGGGGGGAGGGGGCTATCATTTCATGTGTTGCGGGATGGCGACGGGAATGAATAAAGGCAGCAAGTATGAATTATGTACACGTGTATATATGTATATGTCTGTGTGTGTATATATATGTATACGTTGAAATGTATAGGTGTGTACATGTGCGATTGTGGACGTATATGTATATACATGTGTATAAGGGTGGGTTGGGCCATTCTTTCGTCTGTTTCCTTGCGCTATCTCGTTGACGCGGGAGACAGCGACAAAGCATAGTAAATATTTAAATATATATAGGTATATATATATATATATATATATATATATATATATATATATATATATATATATATATATATATATATATATATATTTTTTTTTTTTTTTTTTTTTTTTTTGCTTTGTCGCTGTCTCCCGCGTTTGCGAGGTAGCGCAAGGAAACAGACGAAAGAAATGGCCCAACCCACCCCCATACACATGTATATACATACGTCCACACACGCAAATATACATACCTACACAGCTTTCCATGGTTTACCACAGACGCTTCACATGCCTTGATTCAATCCACTGACAGCACGTCAACCCCGGTATACCACATCGCTCCAACTCACTCTATTCCTTGCCCTCCTTTCACCCTCCTGCATGTTCAGGCCCCGATCACACAAAATCTTTTTCACTCCATCTTTCCACCTCCAATTTGGTCTCCCTCTTCTCCTCGTTCCCTCCACCTCCGACACATATATCCTCTTGGTCAATCTTTCCTCACTCATTCTCTCCATGTGACCAAACCATTTCAAAACACCCTCTTCTGCTCTCTCAACCACGTTCTTTTTATTTCCACATTTCTCTCTTACCCTTACGTTACTTACTCGATCAAACCACCTCACACCACACATTGTCCTCAAACATCTCATTTCCAGCACATCCATCCTCCTGCGCACAACTCTATCCATAGTCCACGCCTCGCAACCATACAACATTGTTGGAACCACTATTCCTTCAAACATACCCATTTTTGCTTTCCGAGATAATGTTCTCGACTTCCACACATTCTTCAAGGCTCCCAGAATTTTCGCCCCCTCCCCCACCCTATGATCCACTTCCGCTTTCATGTTTCTATCCGCTGCCAGATCCACTCCCAGATATCTAAAACACTTCACTTCCTCCAGTTTTTCTCCATTCAAACTCACCTCCCAGTTGACTTGACCCTCAACCCTACTGTACCTAATAACCTTGCTCTTATTCACATTTACTCTTAACTTTCTTCCTTCACACACTTTACCAAACTCAGTCACCAGCTTCTGCAGTTTCTCACATGAATCAGCCACCAGCGCTGTATCATCAGCGAACAACAACTGACTCACTTCCCAAGCTCTCTCATCCCCAACAGACTTCATACTTGCCCCTCTTTCCAAAACTCTTGCATTCACCTCCCTAACAACCCCATCCATAAACAAATTAACCATGGAGACATCACACACCCCTGCCGCAAAACTACATTCACTGACAACCAATCACTTTCCTCTCTTCCTACACGTACACATGCCTTACATCCTCGATAAAAACTTTTCACTGCTTCTGACAGCTTGCCTCACACACCATATATTCTTAATACCTTCCACAGAGCATCTCTATCAACTCTATCATATGCCTTCTCCAGATCCATAAATGCTACATACAAATCCATTTGCTTTTCTAAGTATTTCTCATATACATTCTTCAAAGCAAACACCTGATCCACACATCCTCTACCACTTCTGAAACCACACTGCTCTTCCCCAATCTGATGCTCTGTACATGCCTTCACCCTCTCAATCAATACCCTCCCATATAATTTGCCAGGAATACTCAACAATCTTATACCTCTGTAATTTGAGCACTCACTCTTATCCCCTTTGCCTTTGTACAATGGCACTATGCACGCATTCCGCCAATCCTCAGGCACCTCACCATGAGTCATACATACATTAAATAACCTTACCAACCAGTCAACAATACAGTCACCCCCTTTTTTAATAAAATCCACTGCAATACCATCCAAACCTGCTGGCTTGCAGGCTTTCATCTTCCGCAAAGCTTTTACTACCTTTTCTCTGTTTACCAAATCATTTTCCCTAACCCTCGCACTTTGCACACCACCTCGACCAAAACACCCTATATCTGCCACTCTATCATCAAACACATTCAACAAACCTTCAAAATACTCACTACATCTCCTTCTCACATCACCACTACTTGTTATCACCTCCCCATTTGCGCCCTTCACTGAAGTTCCCATTTGCTCCCTTGTCTTACGCACTTTATTTACCTCCTTCCAGAACATCTTTTTGTTCTCCCTAAAATTTAATGATAGTCTCTCACCCCAACTCTCATTTGCCCTTTTTTTCACCTCTTGCACCTTTCTCTTGACCTCCTGTCTCTTTCTTTTATACGTCTCCGACTCAATTTCATTTTTTCCCTGCAAAAATCGTCCAAATGCCTCTCTCTTCTCTTTCACTAATACCCTTACTTCTTCATCCCACCACTCACTACCCTTTCTAATCAACCCACCTCCCACTCTTCTCATGCCACAAGCATGTTTTGCGCAATCCATCACTGATTCCCTAAATACATCCCATTCCTCCCCCACTCCCCTTACTTCCATTGTTCTCACCTTTTTCCATTCTGTACTCAGTCTCTCCTGGTACTTCCTCACACAAGTCTCCTTCCCAAGCTCACTTACTCTCACCACCCTCTTCACCCCAACATTCACTCTTCTTTTCTGGAAACCCATACAAATCTTCACCTTAGCCTGCACAAGATAATGATCAGACATCCCTCCAGTTGCACCTCTCAGCACATTAACATCCAAAAGCTCTCTTTCGCGAGCCTGTCAATTAACACGTAATCCAATAACGCCTTCTGGCCATCTCTCCTACTTACATAAATATACTTATGTATATCTCGCTTTTTAAACCAGGTATTCCCAATCATCAGTCCTTTTTCAGCACATAAATCTACAAGCTCTTCACCATTTCCATTTACAACACTGAACACCCCATGTATATATATATATATATATATATATATATATATATATATATATATATATATATATATATATATATATATATATATATATATATATATATATATATATATACATATATATATATATATATATATATATATATATATATATATATATATATATATATATATATATATATATATATATATATATATATATATATATATATATATATATATATATATATGTATATATATATATATATATATATATATATATATATATATATATATATATATATATATATATATAAACATATATGGTAAATTATATGGGAGGGTATTGATTGAGAGGGTGAAGGCATGTACAGAGCATCAGTTGGGGAAGAGCAGTGTGGTTTCAGAAGTGGTAGAGGATGTGTGGATCTGGTGTTTGCTTTGAAGAATGTATGTGAGAAATACTTAGAAAAGCAGATGGATTTGTATGTAGCATTTATGGATCTGGAGAAGGCATATGATAGAGTTGATAGAGATGCTCTGTGGAAGGTATTAAGAATATATGGTGTGGGAGGAAAGTTGTTAGAAGCAGAGAAAAGTTTTTATCGAGGATGTAAGGCATGTGTACGTGTAGGAAGAGAGGAAAGTGATTGGTTCTCAGTGAATGTAGGTTTGCGGCAGGGGTGTGTGATGTCTCCATGGTTGTTTAATTTGTTTATGGATGGGGTTGTTAGGGAGGTAAATGCAAGAGTTTTGGAAAGAGGGGCAAGTATGAAGTCTGTTGGGGATGAGAGAGCTTGGGAAGTGAGTCAGTTGTTGTTCGCTGATGATACAGCGCTGGTGGCTGATTCATGTGAGAAACTGCAGAAGCTGGTGACTGAGTTTGGAAAAGTGTGTGGAAGAAGAAAGTTAAGAGTAAATGTGAATAAGAGCAAGGTTATTAGGTACAATAGGGTTGAGGGTCAAGTCAATTGGGAGGTGAGTTTGAATGGAGAAAAACTGTAGGAAGTGAAGTGTTTTAGATATCTGGGAGTGGATCTGGCAGCGGATGGAACCATGGAAGCGGAAGTGGATCATAGGGTGGGGGAGGGGGCGAAAATCCTGGGGGCCTTGAAGAATGTGTGGAAGTCGAGAACATTATCTCGGAAAGCAAAAATGGGTATGTTTGAAGGAATAGTGGTTCCAACAATGTTGTATGGTTGCGAGGCGTGGGCTATGGATAGAGTTGTGCGCAGGAGGATGGATGTGCTGGAAATGAGATGTTTGAGGACAATGTGTGGTGTGAGGTGGTTTGATCGAGTGAGTAACGTAAGGGTAAGAGAGATGTGTGGAAATAAAAAGAGCGTGGTTGAGAGAGCAGAAGAGGGTGTTTTGAAGTGGTTTGGGCACATGGAGAGGATGAGTGAGGAAAGATTGACCAAGAGGATATATGTGTCGGAGGTGGAGGGAACAAGGAGAAGAGGGAGACCAAATTGGAGGTGGAAAGATGGAGTGAAAAAGATTTTGTGTGATCGGGGCCTGAACATGCAGGAGGGTGAAAGGAGGGCAAGGAATAGAGTGAATTGGAGCGATGTGTTATACCGGGGTTGACGTGCTGTCAGTGGATTGAATCAAGGCATGTGAAGCGTCTGGGGTAAACCATGGAAAGCGGTGTAGGTATGTATATTTGCGTGTGTGGACGTATGTATATACATGTGTATGGGGGGGGGGGTTGGGCCATTTCTTTCGTCTGTTTCCTTGCGCTACCTCGCAAACGTGGGAGACAGCGACAAAGTATAATAAAAAATAAAAAAAAAAAAAAAATATATATATATATATATATATATGTATATATATATATATATATATAAATATATATATATATATATATATATATATATATATATATATATATATATATATGTATATATATATATATATATATATATATATATATATATATATATATATATATATATATATATATATATATATATATATATATATATATATATTATCCCTGGGGATAGGGGAGAAAGAATACTTCCCACGTATTCCCTGCGTGTCGTAGAAGGCGACTAAAAGGGAAGGGAGCGGGGGGCTGGAAATCTTCCCCTCTCATTTTTTTTCAATTTTCCAAAGGAAGGAACAGAGAAGGGGGCCGGGTGAGGATGTTTCCTCAGAGGCCCAGTCCTCTGTTCTTAACGCTACCTCGCTGAGGCGGGAAATGGCGAATAGTATGAAAAAAAAAAAAAAAAAGAATATATATATATATATATATATATATATATATATATATATATATATATACATATATATATATATATATTATCCCTGGGGATAGGGGAGAAAGAATACTTCCCATGTATTCCCTGCATGTCGTAGAAGGCGACTAAAAGGGGAGGGAGCGGGTGGCTGGAAATCCTCCCCTCTCGATTTTTTTTTTTTTTTTTTTTTTTTTTATTTTCCAAAAGAAGGACCAGAGAAAGGGGCCAAGTGAGGATATTCCCTCAAAGGCCCAGTCCTCTGTTCTTAACGCTACCTCGCTAACACGGGAAATGGCGAATAGTATGAAAGAAAGATATATATATATATATATATATATATATATATATATATATATATATATATATATAAAAGGGGGTGACTGTGTTGTTGACTAGTTGGTGAAGATAGTCATTGTATGTATGGCTCATGGTGAAGTGCCTGAGGATTGACGGAATGCATGCATAGTGCCACTCGTCAAAGGCAAAGGGGTTTAAGGTGAGTGTTCAAATTACAGAGGTATAAGTTTGTTGAGTATTTTGATTGAGAGGGTGACGGCATGTACAGAAAATCAGATTAGCGGAGAGCAGTGTGGTTTCAGAAGTGGTAGAGGATGTGTGGATCTGGTGTTTGCTTTGAAGAATGTATGTGAGACATACTTAGAAATACAATTGGATTTGTATGTAGCATTTATGGATCTGGAGAAGGCATATGATAGAGTTGATAGAGATGCTCTGTGGAAGGTATTAAGAATATATGGTGTGAGAGGCAAGTTGCTAGAAGCAGTGAAAAGTTTTTATCGAGGATGTAAGGCATGTGTACGTGTAGGAAGAGAGGAAAGTGATTGGTTCCCAGTTAATATCAGTTTGTGGTAGGGGTGCGTGATATCTCCATGGTTGTTTAATTTGCTTATGGATGGGTTGTTAGTGAGGTGAATCCAAGTGTTTTGGAGAGAGGAGTAAGTATGCAGTCTGCTGTGGATGAGAGAGCCTGGGTAAGTGAGTCAGTTGTTGTTCACTGATGTTACATAGCTGGTGGATGATTTGGGTAAGAAGCTGCAGAAGCTGGTGACTGAGTTTGGTAAATTGTGTGAAAGAAGAAAGCTGAGAGTAAATGTAAATAAGAGCAAGGTTATTAGGTACAGTAGGGTTGAGAGACAAGGCAACTGGGAGGTATGTGTGAATGGAGAAAAACTAGATAAGCTGAAGTGTTTTAGATATCTGGGAGTAGATTTGGCAGAGAATAGAACGATGGAAGCGGAAGTTAGTCACAGGGTGGGTGAGGGAGCGAAGGTTCTGGGAGCGTTGAAGAATGTGTGGAAGTCGAGAACAGTATCTCGGAAAGCAAAAATTGGTATATTTGAAGGAGTAGTGGTTCCAACAATGTTATATGGTTATACATGACAGCTAGAGACTGTGTGTGAACGAATGTGGCCTTTGTTTTCTTTTCCTAGCGCTACCTCGCACGCATGCGGGGGGAGGAGGTTGTCATCTAATATGTGGCGGGGTGGCGACGGGAATGAATAAAGGCATCAAGTATGAATTATGTACATACGTATATGTGTATATGTCTGTGTATGTATGTATATGTGTGTGTGGACGTGTATTTATATGCATGTGTATGTGGGTGGGTTGGGCCATTCTTTCGTCTGTTTTCTTGCGCTACCTCGCTAACGCGGGAGACAGCGACAAAGTATACATATATATATATATATATATATATATATATATATATATATATATATATATATATATATATATATATACATATATATATATATATATATATATATATATATATATATATATATATATATATATATATATATATATATATATATATATATATATATATATATATATATATATATATATATATATATATATATATCATGGATTCTTTTGCATTACTTAATCCTTACAGCCAAGTGAGACATTTGCAGGTGTTCGTCACCCCATCGTAAACTAATCAAACATTTCATTTTGATTTAGGAACTTTTCCTTATAACAGTTCCCTTCCTCAGAACTGCTGGTGTCCCCAGCAACAACCATGGAAATGGACTGACCTCTGATGTATTATTCCTCTTGGCTGACCCTGTTTGACCCAGTTCGGTCCACAACCTTCATCTGGTGCTGGAGAATGAAGGAATTGCAAAATATTCATTTTCGCTCGCTCTTTTCACTTTGTAGTTGGCATTGTTTATTTCTTTATCAGTTTATCAATTGATCTATAAACGAATTCCAGGTTTTGTATTTCAGTAGTGGTATTTGGGGACAGAAAATGATAAACAGAACAATTTGGTTACATGGCTCTTCTCGCCTGCACATTATACGTTCGGGCACACATGCCGGCATGTCATGCAGAAAGCGGCAAGTCCTGTCTCATGCATGAATTTGCCAAGTGATGACCCAGGTGGACTGGAACTGATCTGACTTTGGTCATGGTCTTTGCTACTTCGTCAATTTCGTTATTCATTTGTTAAACGTTTTTTGACCAATGATTACAAACGCATCGTTATGTTTCTAGTGTGAGGGAAAATGTATCATGCAGGTTTTGTTATATTTCCTTGAATTCTACGAATGAATATGTCTGAATATGACAACATTATGTGCAAGTACTCTGTTTCTATATTGTT
>NC_092295.1:12501093-12581093 GCF_036320965.1 Panulirus ornatus
GCCCTCTCATCCACAACAGATTGCATACTTGCCCCTCTTTCCGAAACTCTTGCATTCATCTCCCTAAAGACCCATCCATAAACAGATTAAACAACCATGGAGACATCACTCACCCTTGCCGATAACCGACATTAACTGGAAACCAATCAATTTCCTCTCTTCCTACTCGTACACATGCCTTACATCCTCGATAAAAACTTTTCACTGCTTCTAGCAACCTGCCTCCCACATCATATACTCTTAATACCTTCCACAGAGCATCTCTATCAACTCTATCATATTCCTTCTCCAGATCCATAAATGCTACATACAAATCCATGTGTTTTTCTAAGTATTTCTCACATACATTCTTCAAAGCAAACACCTAATCCACATATCCTCCACCACCTCTGAAACCAAACTACTCCTCCCCAATCTGATGCTCCGTACATGCCTTCACCTTCTCAATCAATACCCTCCCATATAATATCCCAGGAATACTCAACAAACTTATACCTCTGTAATATAAGCACTCGCATTTTATCCCCTTTTCCTTTGTACCATGGCACTATGCAAGCATTACGCCAATCCTCAGGCAATTCACAATAAGCCAACCAGTCAACAACACAGTCACCCCCTTTTTTAATAAATTCCACTGCAATACCATCCAAACCCGCCACCTTGCCAGCTTTCATCTTCCGCAAAGCTTTCACTAACTCTTTTCCGTTTACCAAATCATTCTCCCTAACCCTCTCACTTCGCACACCACCTCGACCAAAACACCCTATATCTGCCACTATACCATCTAACACATTCAACAAACTTTCAAAATACTCACTCCATCTCCTTCTCACATCACCACTGATTGTTATTACCTCCCCATTAGCCCTATTCACCGATGTTTCCATTTGCTCTCTTGTCTTACGCACTTTATTCACCTCCTTCCTAAACATCTTTTTACTGTCTCTGTGAGACCACGGGGAAAATGAAACATGATATGTTCCCAAGTGCACTTTCGTGTGATAACCACATCATCAGAGGAGACGCAAAAGAGAAATATAACGAAATGCAACGAAATATAACGAAATACAACGAAGAGACGTAGCTAGGACGCCATATGGTAGACCTGTGATAGTCCAAGACGTGTTAAAACAAGGCATTTGATTTTTGTCCTGTTCTTATACGATACATATGTTGCTTAAGTCTCTCAGAAAGATCCTTACCAATCTGCCTAACATAAAACTTATCACAATTTCTACATGGCACTTTATAGATGCATCCAGGAGAATTTTCTAGTGAATTCCTGGATAAGATATTCTTTATAGCATTTTTGTTGCTGAAGTCAACATTTACATTAAAGGATTATAGCAACATGGAAAGTAAGGTTATTATTAAAAAGGAAGAACTAAAAGATTCTTGGTGTCAGTGGGAGGTTTGGGTTCAACCCTATAAAGTGAATTCTTTGCAAAGTTAAGTGATTTATGAATGAACGATCTAGGGTACTTTAACTTAGACTCAATCGAATGTATCTTCTCAAACTCATCATCAGTAAATTCTGGACAGCAAATACGTAATGCCCTAAGGAACATAGATTGAAATAATGATAATTTAACTCTGTCATGTTGAGATGAGTAATAATGAATATATGAGCATACACTGGTAGGTTATCTATATGCTAAACTTAAACTTGTTCCCTTGCCTATGGGTCATGCAGTCTAAAAATGGTAACATACCACTATTTGCATTTTTTTACAATAAATTTCATGGAAGGTACTAAATTGTTAAGTAAGGGAAAAATGTTTGTAAATTTTCATTTGCTGGCCAAAAGTCTTTAGTAATTTTGTTTCAAAAAATTTCATGTAAAGATTACTTTGTACAGGTGAAAGAGGGTTACCCATTGCCATACTTTCTCCGCTAAATTGAAATACATCTTTTATACACAAATTTATCAGTTCAATGAAAACAGACTTTGAAACAGGTAAATGAATATCATCCAAAACATCAAATAGAGATTCTAAAAGGTCATCAACTGGAACTTTTGTGAACAGTGAGGAAGCATCAAAGCTAACAAGTTTGAAATGAAAATTAACATTGAGTGTGAATGTGTTGGAAATAAGATGTTTAAGGACAGTATGTGGTGTGAGATGGTTTGAACGAGTAAGTAATGAAAGGGTAAGAAAGATGTGTGGTAATAAAAAGAGTGTGCTTGATAGAGCAGAAGAGGGTGTTTTGAAATGGTTTGGTCTCATGGAGAGAATGAGTGAGGGAAGATTGACAAAGAGGATATATGTGTCAGAAGTTGAGGGAACGAGGAGAAGTGGGAGACAAAATTAGAGGCGGGAAGATGGAGTGAAAAAGATTTTGAGCGATCGGGGCCTGAACATGCAGGACGGGGAAAGGCGTGCAAGGAATAGTGTGAATTGGAACTATGTAGTATACCGGGGTGGACGTGCTGTCAATGGATTGAACCAGGGCATGCGAAGCGTTTGGGGTAAACCATGGAAAGTTTTGTGGGGCCTGGATGTGGAAAGGGAGCTGTGGTTTCGGTGCATTATTACATGACAGAGAGTGAGTGTGAACGAATGTGACCTTTGTTGTCTTTTCCTAGCGCTACCTCGCGCGCATGAAGGGGGAGGGGGTTGTCATTTCACGTGTTGCGGGATGGCGACGAGAATGAAGAAGGGCAGAAAGTATGAATTATGTACATGTGTATATATGTATATGTCTGTGTATGTATGTATATATATATATATATATATATATATATATATATATATATATATATATATATATATATATATATATATATATATTTTTTTTTATACTTTGTCGCTGTCTCCCGCGTTTGCGAGGTAGCGCAAGGAAACAGACGAGAGAAATGGCCCCCCCCCCCCCATACACATGTATATACATACGTCCACACACGCAAATATACATGCCTACACAGCTTTCCATGGTTTACCCCAGACGCTTTACATGCCTTGATTCAATCCACTGACAGCACGTCAACCCCGGTATACCACGTCGCTCCAATTCACTCTATTCCTTGCCCTCCTTTCACCCTCCTGCATGTTCAGGCCCCGATCACACAAAATCTTTTTCACTCCATCTTTCCACCTCCAATTTGGTCTCCCTCTTCTCCTTGCTCCCTCCACCTCCGACACATATATCCTCTTGGTCAATCTTTCCTCACTCATCCTCTCCATGTGACCAAACCACTTCAAAACACCCTCTTCTGCTCTCTCAACCACGCTCTTTTTATTTCCACACATCTCTCTTACCCTTACGTTACTCACTCGATCAAACCACCTCACACCACACATTGTCCTCAAACATCTCATTTCCAGCACATCCATCCTCCTGCGCACAACTCTATCCATAGCCCACGCCTCGCAACCATACAACATTGTTGGAACCACTATTCCTTCAAACATACCCATATTTGCTTTCCGAAATAATGTTCTCGACTTCCACACATTCTTCAAGGCCCCTAGAATTTTCGCCCCCTCCCCCACCCTATGATCCACTTCCGCTTCCATGGTTCCATCCGCTGACAGATCCACTCCCAGATATCTAAAACACTTCACTTCCTCCAGTTTTTCTCCATTCAAACTCACCTCCCAATTGACTTGACCCTCAACCCTACTGTACCTAATAACCTTGCTCTTATTCATATTTACTCTTAACTTTCTTCTTCCACACACTTTACCAAACTCAGTCACCAGCTTCTGCAGTTTCTCACATGAATCAGCCACCAGCGCTGTATCATCAGCGAACAACAACTGACTCACTTCCCAAGCTCTCTCATCCCCAACAGACTTCATACTTGCCCCTCTTTCCAAAACTCTTGCATTTACCTCCCTAACAACCCCATCCATAAACAAATTAAACAACCATGGAGACATCACACACCCCTGCCGCAAACCTACATTCACTGAGAACCAATCACTTTCCTCTCTTCCTACACGTACACATGCCTTACATCCTCGATAAAAACTTTTCACTGCTTCTAACAACTTTCCTCCCACACCATATATTCTTAATACCTTCCATAAATGCTACATACAAATCCATTTGCTTTTCTAAGTATTTCTCACATACATTCTTCAAAGCAAACACCTGATCCACACATCCTCTACCACTTCTGAAACCACACTGCTCTTCCCCAATCTGATGCTCTGTACATGCCTTCACCCTCTCAATCAATACCCTCCCATATAATTTACCAGGAATACTCAACAAACTTATACCTCTGTAATTTGAGCACTCACTCTTATCCCCTTTGCCTTTGTACAATGGCACTATGCACGCATTCCGCCAATCCTCAGGCACCTCACCATGAGTCATACATACATTAAATAACCTTACCAACCAGTCAACAATACAGTCACCCCCTTTTTTAATAAATTCCACTGCAATACCATCCAAACCTGCTTCCTTGCCGGCTTTCATCTTCCGCAAAGCTTTCACTACCTCTTCTCTGTTTACCAAATCATTTTCCCTAACCCTCTCACTTTGCACACCACCTCGACCAAAACACCCTATATCTGCCACTCTATCATCAAACACATTCAACAAACCTTCAAAATACTCACTCCATCTCCTTCTCACATCACCCCTACTTGTTATCACCTCCCCATTTGCGCCGTTCACTGAAGTTCCCATTTGCTCCCTTGTCTTACGCACTTTATTTACCTCCTTCCAGAACATCTTTTTATTCTCCCTAAAATTTAATGATACTCTCTCACCCCAACTCTCATTTGCCCTTTTTTTCACCTCTTGCACCTTTCTCTTGACCTCCTGTCTCTTTCTTTTATACATCTCCCACTCAATTGCATTTTTTCCCTGCAAAAATCGTCCAAATGCCTCTCTCTTCTCTTTCACTAATACTCTTACTTCTTCATCCCACCACTCACTACCCTTTCTAATCAACCCACCTCCCACTCTTCTCATGCCACAAGCATCTTTTGCGCAATCCATCACTGATTCCCTAAATACATCCCATTCCTCCCCCACTCCCCTTGCTTCCATTGTTCTCACCTTTTTCCATTCTGTACTCAATCTCTCCTGGTACTTCCTCACACAGGTCTCCTTCTCAAGCTCACTTACTCTCACCACCCTCTTCACCCCAACATTCACTCTTCTTTTCTGAAAACCAATACAAATCTTCACCTTAGCCTCCACAAGATAATGATCAGACATCCCTCCAGTTGCACCTCTCAGCACATTAACATCCAAAAGTCTCTCTTTCGCACGCCTGTCAATTACCACGTAATCCAATAACGCTCTCTGGCCATCTCTCCTACTTACATAAGTATACTTATGTATATTTCGCTTTTTAAACCAGGTATTCCCAATCATCAGTCCTTTTTCAGCACATAAATCTACAAGCTCTTCACCATTTCCATTTACAACACTGAACACCCCATGTATACCAATTATTCCCTCAACTGCCACATTACTCACCTTTGCATTCAAATCACCCATCACTATAACCCGGTCTCGTGCATCAAAACCACTAACACACTCATTCAGCTGCTCCCAAAACACTTGCCTCTCTTGATCTTTCTTCTCATGCCCAGGTGCATATGCACCAATAATCACCCACCTCTCTCCATCAACTTTCAGTTTTACCCATATTGATCGAGAATTTACTTTCTTACACTCTATCACATACTCCCACAACTCCTGTTTCAGGAGTATTGCTACTCCTTCCCTTGCTCTTGTCCTCTCACTAACCCCTGACTTTACTCCCCAGACATTCCCAAACCACTCTTCCCCTTTACCCTTGAGCTTCGTTTCACTCAGAGCCAAAACATCCAGGTTCCTTTCCTCAAACATACTACCTATCTCTCCTTTTTTCACATCTTGGTTACATCCACACACATTTAGGCACCCCACTCTGAGCCTTCGAGGAGGATGAGCACTCCCCGCGTGACTCCTTCTTCTGTTTCCCATTTTAGAAAGTTAATACAAGGAGGGGAGGATTTCTGGCCCCCCGCTCCCGTCCCCTCTAGTCGCTTTCTACGACACGCGAGGAATACGTGGGAAGTATTCTTTCACCCCTATCCCCAGGGATAATATACATATATATATACATATACACATACACACACATACACATACATACGCACATATACACACACACACACATACATATATATACATATGAAAAATGTAAGAAACAATTTAGAAAACTGAAACTTCTAACTTGAAATGAATGAAAAAAATGGATGTCACATAATGGTTCAACCTCTGACTATGGAAAAAAGGAAATGTATAATTCATTTACACAACGTCAATAGCAGTTCTCATCAAATTAACCACTGTATCAATAAGCTTCAATGTCTAAGCTACATTTTTCTCCAGTTTCACTATTTTCCTTCACATTTTCAATTGTGTCAGAAGGTTCTACTTCAAGAGTGATTGTTTTTCCAGTAAGGGTCTTCACATCTTGGTTACATCCACACACATTTAGGCACCCCACTCTGAGCCTTCGAGGAGGATGCTTTATATATGTATAGGTATATATATGTGCGTATGCGGACGCGTATGTATATACATGTGTATGTGAGTGGGTTGGGCCATTCTTTCGTCTGTTTCCTTGCTCTACCTTGCTAACGCGGGAGACAGCGACAAAGTATAACAAATAATAGAATAGATTGTTAAGATTGTTAACTAAATATATATTCACCATATTAGAATGTAATATCTTACCCACTAAAGGGCTTTATAAAGAAACAAACCATTTTGACAATCTATATGTGATGGAGCCTACTGAACTAACTATAGATTTTGCTGGAAAATTTTGTTTATGTGCTCTGATAAGTCCATATATATATGGCAATGAAGGGGACAAGTATGATAAACTTTATTGAAATGGGAATTAACTGCCTCTAGGGGATTCTTACCGAGTTTAGAATATGTTGTGTCAATTAAAAGATCATTCATTTTAGATAAATAGTTACTTTTGTCTATAATCACAACAGTGTTAGTCGTATATGCTTTAGTAATATGTATATCACTGTCTTTTTTGAAGTGTTTATAGCTCTCATAAATCTTTTAGGTAATTAGGATCCACTGGTTTTGACAAACTGGCATACACTAAACCCTCACAGATATAAATTTCATCACTAGGTAATTTACTGTACTTATCTAAATTCGAAAAAGACTTTGCGATACGCTCGTTGTCTGTCTTCGAAAATCATTTAATTACCAAATGGCGTCCTAGCTACGTTTCTTCGTTTTATATCAGCTGACCTGTATTTATTTCCTGTATCTCCCCTGATGATATGACTATTACACGAAAGTGCACTTGGAAACTTACCATGTTTCATTTTCACCGTGGACTCATAGGAATATACTTGATCACGCACAAAATTCTGATCCTTTCCAACATGGATTCCACACGGCTCTTCTATCACTTCTCAACAAGCTGTCCCGGACTTTATCCTTTCGTTACTGCTTTCTCCAAATCGTTAATCAAGGCCTACCAACTGAAGTTACGATTTGGATTCTTCAGGAAATGCATTGATGAACATGTGATGCCAAGTTCTGTCCTAACCCAGCGATTGTTGCAGCTGTTTGGTTGACCATTTGACGAATTCTAAATCATCGTTTTAAACAAACATATTGAATTAAAGAAGATTGAAATGGAGGAGGCTTTTCGTGTTACATGAAAGAAAAAAACGTACCTTTCAAATTGTTATACCGACATATTGGAAAAACGGGATGTTCGACTATTGCTATGATGGATTAAGAGTGAACACAAATGAAACTGAATTGTAAGTTTGACCATCTTATTGAAATGAGTGACTGGACTAAGAACAGGAACCCTTCTTTTGTGGTAAACCTTTTCAATAAATAACTATATAAGGATTCCTTGTGTGTATTAGGCTATGGATTAAGTTCTGTGTGCTCTAACAGGGAAGCGAGCTGTGTTGATGTCACAAAGTTTTTTTGCAATTTAAAGAAATACAGCAATCTAATTAATGATGTAATTGATATCTGTAAGGGTTTAGTGTATTCCTCTTTGTCAAAACCATTGAATCTTACTTGCCCTAAAAGATTTATGAGAGCTATTAACACCTTAAAAAAAGACAGATAAGGCTAACGCTGTTGTGATTATGGGCAAAATAAATTATTCATCTAAAACAAATGATACTTTAAATGATGACACATATTTTAAGCTCAGTAAGAATCCAAGGCAGTTGATTCCCATTTCAATAAAGAACTGAAGTTCTTGTTGAAAGGTAATGATTCTCTTATCAAAATTTTGTCATCTTTGTCCCCTTCATTGCCATATATTTATGGACTTATCAAAACACATAAACAAAATTTTCCAGCAAGACCTATAATGAGCTCAGTAGGCTCCATCACATATAGACAGTCAAAATGGTTAGTTTCTATATTAAGCCGTTTAGTGGGTAAGATATCAAATTCTAACGTCATAAACAATTTAAGATCTAATTAACAAGCTTAACA
The DNA here is from genome assembly GCF_036320965.1 of Panulirus ornatus. Lineage (NCBI taxonomy): Eukaryota > Metazoa > Arthropoda > Malacostraca > Decapoda > Palinuridae > Panulirus > Panulirus ornatus. Next base: position 12,509,557 of record NC_092295.1, read on the forward strand.
ATATCAATGTTAATTTTGATTTTAAACTTGTTAACTTTGATGTTTCCTAACTGTTCACAAAAGTTCCACTTGATGGCCTTTTATAATATTTATTTGATGTTTTGGATGATATTCACTTACCTGTCTCAAAGTCTGTTTTCACTGAACTGATAAAATTGTGTAGAAAACACTGTGTATCTCAATTCAATGGAGAATATTATTCTCAAAAATTTGGTATGTCATTGGGTAACCCTCTTTCGCCTGTACTAAGTAATCTTTATATGGAATTCTTTAAAACAAAATAACTAAAGGATATCTTACCTTCTAATGCAATTTGGTTTAGGTATGTAGATGATGTTCTTTGTGTTTGGCCAAGAAATGAAAATTTGCAAACATTTTCCCCATACTTAACAATTCAGTACCTTCCATTAAATTTACTATAGAAAATGAAAATAATGGTATGTAACCATTTTCAGACTGCATGATCCACAGGCAAGGAAACAAGTTTAAGTTTAGCTTATACGGAAAACCCACCAATGTATGTTCATATATCCATTATCACTCATCTCAACATGACAGAGCTAAACTATCATCATTTCAATCTATGTTCCTTAGGGCATTACGTATTTGCAGTCCAGAGTTTATTGATGATGATTTTGAGAAGATATATTCTACTGAATCTAAGTTAAAGTACCCTAGATCTTTCATTGATAAATCTCTTAAGTTAGCAAAGAAATCATTTTATAGAGTTGAACGCGAACCTCCCACCGACACCAAGAATCATTTAGTTCTCCCTTTTAATGAGCATTTTACTGTACTTCTCATGTTGCTTAAGTCCTTTAATGTAAATTTTGCCTTCAGCAACTATAATGCTATAAAGAATATCTTAATCTGGAACTCGCCAAAAAAACATTCTCCTGCATGAATCTATAAAGTGCCATGTAGAAATTGTGAAAAGTCTTATGTTGGGCAGGCTAGCGCGGAGGATTAGCACTCCTTTCTTGGTTTATTCTTCTCTTATGATTTTAAGAAATTGAAGTACAGAAGGGCTGGTTCCTGCCCCCATCCCCCTCCCTTCAGTTGCCTTCTCCGACACGCAGGGAATTCAGAGGTAGAATTCTTTCGCACCAAGGAACTTGTAAAAAGAAATATCTTGGAATAGTCTCTGGAATAGTATTGAAAATCTTGGAGTTGTCTTTGGAAAATTTGTGAAAGTTCTAATCGCTTGTTATCGATTAGGGGAGCCTTGGAAACCAATCAGCCTTCCGTGACCGGTGCTGCTGTTTTGATTCAGCACAGGAGAATCTGGGAGTTGTACTGTGATGATTGTTGAGTTCTTTTGCCAATTGTTTTGTTAGAGATGAAAAGGATGTGAGTCTTCAACTCTCCAGCAACCCGCGTGAAAATAAGGCAGAAAGGGTAAATAAAACAGCCATCTGGGCCAAGGATACGGTGCGTCATGTGTGTGTTTGTGTTTACTTCCCGTCTGTACTGTACCGGGGCGTCCTCTCGTGGTGACACAACCTTTGAACTTTCTCTAAACTTTTATATATTTCTTTCAACCCTTCGACTGTTAATTGTATGTTGACGGTGTCAATAATCCTGGCAGTTGATGGGCTAAAGCTCAGACAGCCAGGAAACTCTGTGTGTGTGTGTGTGTGTGTGTGTGTGTGTAGGTACACACATCCGTCAGCCAGGCTCACTATTATGGCAGGACGTCAAACTACAGGGAACGCTCGCTGCAAATTATTCTGAAGGTCTTGGACAAACAAGATGTGGAGGACGTTCCTTTTAATCAGGCTGGCTCAGGGATTTCCGTGGAGAGAGAGAGAGAGAGAGAGAGAGAGAGAGAGAGAGAGAGAGAGAGAGAGAGAGAGAGAGAGAGAGAGAGAGAGAGAGATTCACACGAAGATCTGATGTAAAGAATATTGTCGTAATGGTCAGGAAACTTGGTTCGACTGAGGGTGTGAAAGCTTTATGTTGACACATGAAATGGTTCTGACAAGCAAAAATGTTTAAAGATGGAATAAAGAAGAGAAATTGGAAGAAAAAAGAAAGAGAATAAGCGAATAACAGAGATGAATAAGAAAGAATGAAGAAAAAGATGACATGAGATTAATATAACAGGTGAATAGAAGCAACGAATTAGAAATAGGAATGATAATACAAGGAAACAAGAAATGTAAGAAAAATGAATGATAAAAATAAGTTGTAGGAAAAATTAGGATATTTATCATAAATCAGTTGTTGGTGATTCTGATAGTTATTTCACTACTTACACCCCTAATCTTGACCTCTTTACTATTTCACTTTATTATCCTTAATAGCTACGACCTGACCCCTTTAAGAAGACAGGTTTTTCACTCCTTTCTCCACACATCTTCGTTTCTTTAGCCGCTTCCTCCTGCTTCACACAAACACTAATCTTCACTAACGGCTGTTCGTCTACAGCTGGAAACGACCCAATATTCTCTTCTTTTATGTGATCTGAGACGAAACGGGCAACTGGAAGTCCTAAAATACCAAAATCAGATTGGCTTAAAGAGTAAGATATCATTTAATAAATTTCTTTCAAAAAATTCCAGTGAAAATTACTTACAACTGGTGAAAGAAGGTTACCCATCGCCATACCCTATTTCTGAGCATAATACTCTACATTGAATTGATATAGACAGTCCTTTATACACAATTTTCTCAAATCAATAAACACAGAATTTGAAATAAGTAAAGCAATATTATCCAAGACATCAACATTCTTTTTTTACTGAATTGGTAAAATTGTATATAAAAGACTGTATTCCAATTCACCCTATTCCTTGCACGCCTCTCACCCTCCTGAATGTTCAGGCACCGATCGCTCAAAATCTTTCTCACACCCTTCTTCCACCTCCAATTTGGTCTCCTACATTCTCCTTTTTCCCTCCACCTCTGACACATATACCCTCATTGTCAATCTTTCCTCACTCATTCTCTCGATGTGACCAAACCATTTCAATAAACCCTCTTCTGCTCTCTCAACCACAATCTTTCATTACCAAACATCTCTCTGATTGATAGAATGGATACCTGGCATGGCATAAAGAAGGATATGTGGTATACCGGCGTTGACGTGCTGTCAGTGGATTGAATCAAGGCATGTGAAGCGTCTGGGGTAAACCATGGAAAGCTGTGTAGGTATGTATATTTGCGTGTGTGGACGTATGTATATACATGTGTATGGGGGGGGGGGTTGGGCCATTTCTTTCGTCTGTTTCCTTGCGCTACCTCGCAAACGCGGGAGACAGCGACAAAGTATAATAAAAAAATAAATATATATATATGTATATATATATATATATATATATATATATATATATATATATATATATATATATATATATATATATATATATATATATATGTAAATGTGAATAAGAGCAAGGTTATTAGGTACAGTAGGGTTGAGGGTCAAGTCAATTGGGAGGTGAGTTTGAATGGAGAAAAACTGGAGGAAGTGAAGTGTTTTAGATATCTGGGAGTGGATCTGGCAGCGGATGGAACCATGGAAGCGGAAGTGGATCATAGGGTGGGGGAGGGGGCGAAAATTCTGGGGGCCTTGAAGAATGTGTGGAAGTCGAGAACATTATCTCGGAAAGCAAAAATGGGTATGTTTGAAGGAATAGTGGTTCCAACAATGTTGTATGGTTGCGAGGCGTGGGCTATGGATAGAGTTGTGCGCAGGAGGATGGATGTGCTGGAAATGAGATGTTTGAGGACAATGTGTGGTGTGAGGTGGTTTGATCGAGTGAGTAACGTAAGGGTAAGAGAGATGTGTGGAAATAAAAAGAGCGTGTTTGAGAGAGCAGAAGAGGGTGTTTTGAAGTGGTTTGGGCACATGGAGAGAATGAGTGAGGAAAGATTGACCAAGAGGATATATGTGTCGGAGGTGGAGGGAACGAGGAGAAGAGGGAGACCAAATTGGAGGTGGAAAGATGGAGTGAAAAAGATTTTGTGTGATCGGGGCCTGAACATGCAGGAGGGTGAAAGGAGGGCAAGGAATAGAGTGAATTGGAGCGATGTGGTATACCGGGGTTGACGTGCTGTCATTGGATTGAATCAAGGCATGTGAAGCGTCTGGGGTAAACCATGGAAAGCTGTGTAGGTATGTATATTTGCGTGTGTGGAGGTATGTATATACATGTGTATGGGGGGGGGGGGGGCATTTCTTTCGTCTGTTTCCTTGCGCTACCTCGCAAACGCGGGAGACAGCGACAAAGTATAAAAAAAAAAAAAAAAATTATATGTATATATATATATATATATATATATATATATATATATATATATATATATATATATATATATATATATATATATATATACATATATATATATATATATATATATATATATATATATATATATATATATATATATATATATATATATATGTATATATATATATATATATATATATATATATATATATATATATATATATATATATATATATATATATATATATATATATATATATATATATATATATATACATATATATCACGTAATCCAATAGCGCTCTCTGGCCATCTCTCCTACTTACATACGTATACTTATGTATATCTTGCTTTTTAAACCAGGTATTCCCAATCACCAGTCCTTTTTCAGCACATAAATCTACAAGCTCTTCACCATTTCCATTTACAACACTGAACACACCATGTATACCAATTATTCCCTCAACTGCCACATTACTCACCTTTGCATTCAAATCACCCATCACTATAACCCGGTCTCGTGCATCAAAGCCACTAACACACTCATTCAGCTGCTCCCAAAACACTTGCCTCTTATGATCTTTCTTCTCATGCCCGGGTGCATATGCACCAATAATCACCCATCTCTCACCATCAACTTTCAGTTTTACCCATATTAATCGAGAATTTACCTTTTTACATTCTATCACATACTCCCACAACTCCTGTTTCAGGAGTACTGCTACTCCTTCCCTTGCTCTTGTCCTCTCACTAACCCCTGACTTTACTCCCAAGACCTTCCCAAACCACTCTTCCCATCTACCCTTAAGCTTCGTTTCACTCAGAGCCAAAACATCCAGGTTCCTTTCCTCAAACATACTACCTATCTCTCCTTTTTTCACATCTTGGTTACATCCACACACATTTAGACACCCCAGTCTGAGCCTACGAGGAGGATGAGCACTCCCCGCGTGACTCCTTCTTCTGTTTCCCATTTTAGAAAGTTAATACAAGGAGGGGAGGATTTGTGGCCCCCCGCTCCCGTCCCCTCTAGTCGCCTTCTATGACACGCGGAGATATATGAAGGTATATGAAGGTGCGCGTTCATATGCACTTTATTCGTATTCATATACCTCCGCGTTGTACAGTTAGGTTCGGTAAAACGTTATCAGCTGGCTATGTGTGTCTGTTCGGAAACGACCAAGTATAGACCCCGTTGCTCACCATTGTGAGACGAAGGGTATTCGAGTACTTAGTATTTCGAATAGTTGTTTCCTATTATACAGTCCCATAGCCTAGCGGTTAGCATGCCTGCCTCTTAAGAGCACAGGGGTCCTGGGTTCGATCCTGGCTGTTGGAGGTTTGTATGTTCTATGAAGGTGCGCGTTCATATGCACTTTATTCGTATTCATATACCTCCGCGTTGTACAGTTAGGTTCGGTAAAACGTTATCAGCTGGCTATGTGTGTCTGTTCGGAAACAACCAAGTATAGAACCCGTTGCTCACCATTGTGAGACGAAGGGTATTCGAGTACTTAGTATTTGGAAGAGTTGTTTCCTATTATATAGTCCCATAGCCTAGCGGTTGGCATGCCTGCCTCTTCCACAGGGGTCCCGGGTTCGATCCTGGCTGTTGGAGGTTTGTATGTTGATATACATATATAAATGTATATATATATAAATTTTTTTTTTTTTCATACTATTCGCCATTTCCCGCGATAGCGAGGTAGCGTTAAGAACAGAGGACTGGGCCTTTGAGGGAATATCCTCACCTGGCCCCCTTCTCTGTTCCTTCTTTTGGAAAATTAAAAAAAAACGAGAGGGGAGGATTTCCAGCCCCCCGCTCCCTTCCCTTTTAGTCGCGTTCTACGACACGCAGGGAATACGTGAGAAGTATTCTTTCTCCCCTATCCCCAGGGATATATATATATATATATATATATATATATATATATATATATATATATATATATATATATATATATATATATATATTTCTTTCTCCCCTATCCCTGGGGATAGGGTAGAAAGAATACTTCCCACGCATTCCACACATGTCGTAGAAGGCGACTAAACGGGACGGGAGCGGGGAGCCAGAAACCCTCCCCTCCTTGAATTTTAACTTTCTAAAAGGGGAAACAGTAGAAGGAGTCACGCAAAGAGTGCTCATCCTCCTCGACGGCTCAGATTGGGGTGTCTAAATGTGTGTGGATGTAACCAAGATGAGAAAAAAGCAGAGATAGGTAGTATGTTTGAGGAAAGGAACCTGGATGTTTTGGCTCTGAGTGAAACGAAGCTCAAGGGTAAAGGGGAAGAGTGGTTTGGGAATGTCTTGGGAGTAAACTCAGAGGTTAGTGAGAGGACAAGAGCAAGGGAAGGAGTAGCACTACTCCTGAATCAGGAGTTGTGGGAGTATGTGATAGAGTGTAAGAAAGTAAATTCTAGATTGATATGAGTAAAACTGAAAGTTGATGGAGAGAGATGGTTGATTATTGGTGCATATGCATCTGTGCATGAGAAGAAAGATCATGAGAGGCAAGTGTTTTGGAAGCAGCTGAATGAGTGTGTTAGTGGTTTTGATGCACAAGACCGAGTTATAGTGATGGGTGATTTGAATGCAAAGGTGAGTAATGTGGCAGTTGAGGGAATAATTGGTATAATTGGAGTGTTCAGTGTTGTAAATGGAAATGGTGAAGAGCTTGTAGATCTATGTGCTGAAAAAGGACTGGTGATTGGTAATACCTGTTTAAAAAAAGCTAGATATACATAAGTATACGTATGTAGGTATGAGAGAAGGCCAGAGAGCGTTATTGGATTACGTGTTAATTGATACACGCACGAAAGAGAGACTTTTGGATGTTAATGTGCTGAGAGGTGCAACTCGAGGGATGTCTGATCATTATCTTGTGGAAGCGAAGGTGAAGATTTGTGAGGGTTTTCAGAAAAGAAGAGAGAATGTTGGGGTGAAGAGAGTGGTGAGAGTAAGTGAGCTTGGGAAGGAGAATTGTGTGAGGAAGTACCAGGAGAGACTAAGTACATAATGGAAAAAGGAGGTAAGGGGAGTGGGGGAGGAATGGGATGTATTCAGGGAAGCAGTGATGGCTTGCGCAAAAGATGATTCTGGCATGAGAAGCGTGGGAGATGGGTTGATTAGAAAAGGTAGTGAATGGTGGGATGAAGAAGTGAGATTATTAGTGAAAGAGAAGAGAGAGGCATTTGGACGATTTTTGCAGGGAAAGAATGCAAATGAGTGGGAGAGGTATAAAAGAAAGAGACAGGAGGTCAAGAGAAAGGTGCAAGAGGTGAAAAAGAGGGCAAATGAGAGTTAGGGTGAGAGAGTATCATTAAATTTCAGGGAGAATAAAAAGATGTTTTGGAAGGAGGTAAATAAAGTGCGTAAGACAAGGGAGCAAATGGGAACTTCAGTGAAGGGGGCTAATGGGGAGGTGATAACTAGTAGTGGTGATGTGAGGAGATGGGGTGAAAATTTTAAAGGTTTGCTGAATGTGTTTGATGATACACTGGCAGATATAGGGTGCTTTGGTCGAGGTGGTCTGCAAAGTGAGAGGGTTAGGGAAAATGATTTGGTAAATAGAGAAGAGGTAGTAACAGCTTTGCGGAAGATGAAAGCCGGCAAGGCAGCAGGTTTGGATGGTATTGCAGTGGAATTTATTAAAAAAGGGGGTGACTGTATTATTGACTGGTTGGTAAGGTTATTTAATGTATGTATGACTCATGGTAAGGTGCCTGAGGATTGGCGGAATGCTTGCATAGTGCCATTGTACAAAGGCAAAGGGGATAAGAGTGAGTGCTCAAATTACAGAGGTATAAGTTTGTTGAATATTCCTGGTAAATTATATGGGAGGGTATTGATTGAGAGGGTGAAGGCATGTACAGAGCATCAGACTGGGGAAGAGCAGTGTGGTTTCAGAAGTGGCAGAGGATGTGTGGATCAGGTGTTTGCTTTGAAGAATGTGTGTGAGAAATACACAGAAAAACAAATGGATTTGTATGTAGCATTTATGGATCTGGAGAAGGCATATGATAGGATTGATAGACATGCTCTGTGGAAGGTATTAAGAATATATGGCGTAGGAGGCAAGTTGTTAGAAGCAGTGAAAGTTTTTATCGAGAATGTAAGGCATGTGTACGTGCAGGAAGAGAGGAAAGTGATTGGTTCTCAGTGAATGTAGGTTTGCGACAGGGGTGTGTGATGTCTCCATGGTTGTTTAATTTGTTTATGGATGGGGTTGTTAGGGAGGTGAATGCAAGAGTTTTGGAAAGAAGGGCAAGTATGCAGTCTGTTGTGGATGAGAGACCTTGGGAAGTGAGTCAGTTGTTGTTCGCTGATGATACAGCGCTGGTGGCTGATTCATGTAAGAAACTGCAGCAGCTGGTGACTGAGTTTGGTAAGGTGTGTGAAAGAAGAAAGTTAAGAGTAAATGTGAATAAGAGCAATGTTATTAGGTACAGTAGGGTTGAGGGTCAAGTCAATTGGGAGATAAGTTTGAATGGAGAAAAACTGCAGGAAGTAAAGTGTTTTAGATATCTGGGAGTGGATCTGGCAGCGGATGGAACCGTGGAAGCGGAAGTGAATCATAGGGTGGGGGAGGGGGCGAAAATTCTAGGAGCCTTGAAGAATGTTTGGAAGTCGAGAACATTATCTCGGAAAGCAAAAATGGGTATGTTTGAAGGAATATTGGGTCCAATAATGTTGTATGGTTGCGAGGCGTGGGCTATGGTTAGAGTTGAGCGCAGGAGGTTGGATGTGCTGGAAATGAGATGTTTGAGGACAATATGTGGTGTGAGGTTGTTTGATCGAGTAAGTAATGTAAGGGTAAGAGAGATGTGTGGAAATAAAAAGAGCGTGGTTGAGAGAGCAGAAGAGGATGTTTTGAAAGGGTTTGGTCACATGGAGAGAATGAGTGAGGAAAGATTGACAAAGAGGATATATGTGTCAGAGGTGGAGGAAGCGAGGAGAAGTGGGAGACCAAATTGGAGGTGGAAAGATGGAGTGAAAAAGATTTTGTGTGATCGGGGCCTGAACATGCAGGAGGGTGAAATGCGTGCAAGAAATAGAGTGAATTGGAACGATGTGGTATACCGGGGTCGACGTGCTGTCAATGGATTGAACCAGGGCATGTGAAGCGTCTGGGGTAAACCATGGAAAGTTTTGTGGGGCCTGGATGTGGAAAGGAAGCTGTGGTTTCCGTGCAATATTACATGACAGCTAGAGACTGAGTGTGAACGAATTGGGCCTTTGGTGTCTTTTCCTAGCGCTACCTCGCACATATGAGGGGGGAGGGGGTTGTTATTCCATGTGTGGCGAGGTGGGGATGGGAAAAAAAATAAAGGCAGACAGTATTGATTATGTACATGTGTATGTATGTATTTGTCTGTGTGTGTATATATATGTGTACATTGAGATGTATAGGTATGTATATTTGCGTGCGTGGACGTGTAAGTATATACATGTGTATGTGGGCGGGTTGGGCCATTCTTTCGTCTGTTTCCTTGCGCTACCTCGCTAACGCGGGAGACCGCGACAGAGCAAAAAAAACAAATGAAAATAAATATATATATATATATATATATATATATATATATATATATATATATATATATATATATATATATATATGGTGAAGAGTTTGTAGATTTATGTGGTGAAAAAGGACTGGTGATTGGGAATACCTGGTTTAAAAAGCGAGATATACATAAGTATACGTATGTAAGTAGGAGAGATGGCCAGAGAGCGTTATTGCATTACGTGTTAATTGACAGGCGCGCGAAAGAGAGACTTTTGGATGTTAATGTGCTGAGAGGTGCAACTGGAAGGATGTCTGATCATTATCTTGTGCAGGCTAAGGTGAAGATTTGTATGGGTTTTCAGAAAAGAAGAGTGAATGTTGGGGTGAAGAGGGTGGTAAGATTAAGTGAGCTTGGGAAGGAGACTTGTGTGAGGAAGTACCAGGAGAGACTGAGTACAGAATGGAAAAAGGTGAGAACAATGGAAGTAAAGGGAGTGGGGGAGGAATGGGATGTATTTAGGGAATCAGTGATGGATTGCGCAAAAGATGCTTGTGGCATGAGAAGCGTGGGAGATGGGTTGATTAGAAAGGGTAGTGAGTGGTGGGATGAAGAAGTATGATTATTAGTGAAAGAGAAGAGAGAAGCATTTGGACGATTTTTGCAGGGAAAAAATGCAAATGAGTGGGAGAGGTATAAAAGAAAGAGGCAGGAGGTCGGGAGAAAGGTGCAAGAGGTGAAAAAGAGGGCAAATGAGAGTTGGTGTGAGAGAATATCATTAAATTTTAGGGAGAATAAAAAGATTTTTTGGAAGGAGGTAAATAAAGTGCTTAAGACATGGGAGCAAATAGGAACTTCAGTGAAGGAGGCTAATGGGGAGGTGATAACAAGTAGTGGTGATGTGAGAAGGAGATGGAGTGAGTATTTTGAAGGTTTGTTAGATGTGTTTAATGATATAGGGGCAGATATAGGGTGTTTTGGTCGAGGTGGTGTGCAAAGTGAGAGGGTTAGGGAAAATGATTTGGTTAATAGAGAAGAGGTAGTAAAAGCTTTACGGAAGATGGAAGCCGGCAAGGCAGCAGGTTTGGATGGTATTGCAGTGGAATTTATTAAAAAAGGGGGTGAATGTATTGTTGACTGGTTGGTAAGGTTATTTAATGTATGTATGATTCATGGTGAGGTGCCTGAGGATTGGCGGAATGCTTGCATAGTGCCATTGTACAAAGGCAAAGGGGATAAGAGTGAGTTCTCAAATTACAGAGGTATAAGTTTGTTGAGTATTCCTCGTAAATTATATGGGAGAGTATTGATTGAGAGGGTGAAGGCATGTACAGAGCATTAGATTGGGGAAGAGCAGTGTGGTTTCAGAAGTGGTAGAGGATGTGTGGATCAAGTGTTTGCTTTGAAGAATGTATGTTAGAAATACTTAGAAAAACAAATGGATTTGTATGTAGCATTTATGGATCTGGAGAAGGCATATGTTAGAGCTGATAGAGATGCTTTGTGGAAGGTTTTAAGAATATATGGTGTGGGAGGCAAGTTGTTAGAAGCAGTGAAATGTTTTTATCGAGAAGTAAGGCGTGTGTATGTGTAGGAAGAGGGGAAAGTGATTGGTTCTCAGTGAATGTGTCTTTGCGGCAGGGGTGTGTGACGTCTCCATGGTTGTTTAATTTGTTTATGGAAGGGGTTATTAGGGAGGTGAATGCAAGAGTTTTGGAAAGAGGGGCGAATATGCAGTGTGTTCTGGATGAGAGAGCTTGGGAAGTGAGTCAGTTGTTGTTCGCTGATGATACAGCGCTGGTGGCTGATTCATGTAAGAAACTGCAGAAGCTGGTGACTGAGTTTGGTAAAGTGTGTGAAAGAAGAAAGTTAAGAGTAAAAGTGAATAAGAGCAAGGTTATAGGTACAGTAGGGTTGAGGGTCAAGTTAATTGGGAGGTAAGTTTGAATGGAGAAAAACTGGAGGAAGTAAAGTGTTTTAGATATCCAGGAGTGGATATGGCAGCGGAGGGAGCCATGGAAGCGGAAGTGAATCATAGGGTGGGGGAGGGGGCGAAAATTCAGGTGACCTTGAAGAATGTTTGGAAGTCGAGAACATTATCTCGGAAAGCAAAAATGGGTATGTTTGAAGGAATAGTGGTTCCAACAATTATGTATGGTTGCGAGGCGTGGGCTATGGATAGAGTTGTGCGCAGGAGGGTCGATGTACTGGAAATGAGATGTTTGAGGACAATATGTGGTGTAAGGTGGTTTGATCGAGTAAGTTATATAAGGGTAAGAGAGATGTGTGGAAATAAAAAGAGTGTGGTTGAGAGAACAGAAGAGGGTGTTTTGAAATGGTTTGGTCACATGGAGAGAGTGAGTGAGGAAAGATTGACCAAGAGGATATATGTGTCAGAGGTGGAGGGAACGAGGAGAAGTGGAAGACCAAATTGGTGGTGGAAAGATGGATTGAAAAAGATTTTGAGTGATCGGGGCTTGAACATGCAGGAGGGCGAAAGGCTTGCAAGGAATAGAGTGAATTGGAACGATGTGGTATACCGGGGTCGTGCTGTCAATGGATTGAACCAGGGCATGTGAAGCGTCTGGGGTAAACCATGGAAAGTTGTGTGGGGTCTGGATGTGGAAAGGGAGCTGTGGTTTCGGTGCATTATTACATGACAGCTAGAGATTGAGTGTGAACGAATGGGGCCTTTGGTGTCTTTCCTAGCGCTACCTCGCACACATGAGGGGGGAGGGTATTATTATTCCATGTATGGCGAGGGGGCGGTGGGAACAAATAAAGTCAGACAGTATGAATTATGTTCATGTGTATATATGTATATGTCTGTGTGTGTATATATATGTGTACATTGAGATATATAGGTATGTATATTTGCCTGTGTGGACTTGTATGTATATACATGTGTATGTGTGCGGATTGGGCCATTCTTTCGTGTGTTTCCTTGCGCTACCTCGCTAACGCGGGAGACAGCGACAAAACAAAATAAATATAATAATAAATATTATCATTATTATTATATTGCTTTGTCGCTGTCTCCCGCGTTTGCGAAGTAGCGCAAGGAAACAAACGAAAGAAATGGCCCAACGCACCCCCATACACATGCATATCCACACACGTCCACACACGCCAATATACATGCCTATCCATCTTAATGTACACATATATATTACACACACAGACACATACATATATACCCATGCACACAATTCACAATAGCTGCCTTTATTCATTCCCACCGCCACCTCGCCACACATGGAATACCATCCCCCTCCCCCTCATGTGTGCGGGGTAGCGCTAGGAAAAGACAACAAAGGCCTCATTCGTTCACACTCAGTCCCTAGCTGTCTTGCAATAATGCCCGAAACCACAGCTCCCTTTCCACATCCAGGCCCCACACAGCTTTCCATGGTTTACCCCAGACGCTTCACATGCCCTGATTCAATCCACTGACAGCCCGTCAACCCCGGTATACCACATCGATCCAATTCACTCTATTCCTTGCCCGCCTTTCACCCTCCTGCATGTTTAGGCCCCGATCACTCAAAATCTTTTTCACTCCATCTTTCCACCTCCAATTTGGTCTCCCACTTCTCCTCGTTCCCTCCACCTCCGACACATATATTCTCTTGGTCAATCTTCCCTCACTCATTCTCTCCATGTGCCCAAACCATTTCAAAACACCCTCTTCTGCTCTTTCAACCACGCTCTTTTTATTTCCACACATCTCTCTTATCCTTACATTACTTCCTCGATCAAACCACCTCACACCACACATTGTCCTCAAACATCTCATTTCCAGCACATCCACCCTCCTGCGCACAACTCTATCCATAGCCCACGCCTCGCAACCATACAACATTGTTGGAACCACTATTCCTTCAAACATACCCATATTATATATATATATATATATATATATATATATATATATATATATATATATATATATATATATATATATATGGTTGTTATATATATATATATATATATATATATATATATATATATATATATATATATATATATATATATATATATATATATATATATATATATATATATATATGGTTGTTTAATTTGTTTATGGATGGGGTTGTTAGGGAGGTAAATGCAAGAGTCCTGGAAAGAGGGGCAAGTATGAAGTCTGTTGGGGATGAGAGAGCTTGGGAAGTGAGTCAGTTGTTGTTCGCTGATGATACAGCGCTGGTGGCTGATTCATGTGAGAAACTGCAGAAGCTGGTGACTGAGTTTGGTAAAGTGTGTGGAAGAAGAAAGTTAAGAGTAAATGTGAATAAGAGCAAGGTTATTAGGTACAGTAGGGTTGAGGGTCAAGTCAATTGGGAGGTGAGTTTGAATGGAGAAAAACTGGAGGAAGTGAAGTGTTTTAGATATCTGGGAGTGGATCTGTCAGCGGATGGAACCATGGAAGCGGAAGTGGATCATAGGGTGGGGGAGGGGGCGAAAATTTTGCGAGCCTTGAAAAATGTGTGGAAGTCGAGAACATTATCTCGGAAAGCAAAAATGGGTATGTTTGAAGGAATAGTGGTTCCAACAATGTTGTATGGTTGCGAGGCGTGGGCTATGGATAGAGTTGTGCGCAGGAGGGTGGATGTGCTGGAAATGAGATGTTTGAGGACAATGTGTGGTGTGAGGTGGTTTGATCGAGTAAGTAACGTAAGGGTAAGAGAGATGTGTGGAAATAAAAAGAGCGTGGTTGAGAGAGCAGAAGAGGGTGTTTTGAAATGGTTTGGGCACATGGAGAGAATGAGTGAGGAAAGATTGACCAAGAGGATATATGTGTCGGAGGTGGAGGGAACGAGGAGAAGAGGGAGACCAAATTGGAGGTGGAAAGATGGAGTGAAAAAGATTTTGTGTGATCGGGGCCTGAACATGCAGGAGGGTGAAAGGAGGGCAAGGAATAGAGTGAATTGGAGCGATGTGGTATACAGGGTTTGACGTGCTGTCAGTGGATTGAATCAAGGCATGTGAAGCGTCTGGGGTAAACCATGGAAAGCTGTGTAGGTATGTATATTTGCGTGTGTGGACGTGTGTATGTACATGTGTATGGGGGGGGGGGGGGGCCATTTCTTTCGTCTGTTTCCTTGCGCTACCTCGCAAACGCGGGAGACAGCGACAAAGTATAAAAAAAAAAAAAAAAAATATATATATATATATATATATATATACACACAGAGACATATACATATATACACATGTACACAATACATACTGTCTGCCCTTCTTCATTCTCGTCGCCAACCCGCCACACATGAAATAACAGCCCCCTCCCCCCAAATGTGCGCGAGGTAGCGCTAGGAAAAAACAACAAAGGCCACATTCGTTCACACTCAGTCTCTAACTGTCATGTAATAATGCACTGAAAACACAGCTCCCTTTCCACATCCAGGCCCTACAGATCTTTCCATGGTTTACCCCAGACGCTTCACATTCCCTGGTTCAATCCATTGACAACACGTTGACCCCGGTATACCACATCGTTCCAATGCACTCTATTCCTTGCACGCCTTTCACACTTATGCATGTTCAGGCCCCGATCATTCAGAATCTTTTTCGCTCCTTCTTTCCACCTTCATTTTGATATCCCACTTCTCCTTTTTCCCTCCAACTCTGACACATATATCCTCTTGGTCAATCTTTCCTCACTCATTCTCTCCATGTGACCAAGCAATTTCAAAGCACCCTATTCTGCTCTAACAACCATACTCTTTTTATTGCCACACATTTCTCTTACCCTTTCTTTACTTACTCGATCAAACCACCTCACACCACATATTGTCCTCAAACATCTCATTTCCAGCACATCCACCCTCCTCCGCACAACTCTATCTATAGCCCACGCCTCGCAACCATATAACATTGTTGGAACCATTATACCTTCAAACATACCCATTTTTACTTTCTAACATAACGTTCTCCACTTCCACACGTTCTTCAACTCTCCCAGATCTTTCGTCCCCTCCACCACCCTATGATTCACTTCCACTTCCATGGTTCCATCCGCTTCCAAATCCACTCCCATATATCTAAAACACTTCTCTTCCTCCATTTTTTCTTCATTCAAACTTACCTCCCAGTTGACTTGTCCCTCAACCCTACTGTACCTAATACCTTGCTCTTTTTCGCATTTACCCTCACCTTTCTTCTTTCACACACTTTACCAAATTCAGTCACTAGCTTCTGCAGTATCATCAGTGAACAACAACTGACACTTCCCAAACCCTATCATCCACAACAAACTGCATACTTGTCCCTCTCTCAAAAACTCTTCCCTTCACCTCCCTATCAACCCCATGCATAAACAAATTAAACAACCATTAAGACATCATGCACCCCTGCCGCAAACCGACATTCACTGAGAACTAATCGCATTCCTCTCTTCCTGCTCGTCCACATGCCTTATCCTCGATAAAGAATTTTCACTGCTTCTAGGAACTTGCCTCCCACACCATATCCTCTTAATACCTTCTACAGAGCATCTCTATCAACCCTATCATATGCCTTCTCCAGATCCATAAATGCTACATACAAATCCATTCGTTTTTCTATGTATTTCTTATATGCATTCTTCAAAGCAAATAACTGATCCACACATCCTCTACCACTTCTGAAACCACACTGCTCTTCCCCAAATTTGATGCTCTGTACATGCCTTCACCCTCTCAATCAATAGCCACCAATAAAGTTTCCTAGGAATAGTCAACAAACTTATGCTTTTATAATTTGAACACTCACCTTTATCCCTTTTCCTTTTGTACAATATCACTATTCCGCCAATCCTCAGGCACCTCACCATGAGCCATACATATATTAAATATCCTCACCAACCAGATAAGAACACAGGCACCCCCTTTTTTGATAAATTCCACGGAAAGACCATCCAAACCCGCCGTCTTACCAGCTTTCATCTTCCGCAAAACTCTCACTACCTCTTCTCTGTTAACCAAACCACTCTCCCTGACCCTCTCACTTCGCACATCACCTCGACCAAAATACCCTATATCTGCCACTCTATCATCCAAAACATTCAACAAGCCCTCAAAATTCTCACTCCATCTTCTCACATCACCACTACTTGCAATTACCTCCCCATTAGCCCCCTTCACTGATTTTCCCATTTGTTCTCTTGTCTTACGCACTTTATATACCTCCTTTCAAACCATGTTTTTATTTCTACTAAAATTCAATGATACTCTCTTACCCAAACTCTCATTTGCCCACTTTTTCACCTCTTGCACCTTTCTCTTGACCTCTTGTCTCTTTCTTTTATACATCTCCCAGTCATTTGCACTATTTTCCTAGAAGAATCGCTCAAATGCCTCTCTCTTCTCTTTCACTAATAATCTTACTCCTCCATCCAACCACTCGCTACCCTTTCTAATCTGCCCACCCCCCACGCTTCTCAAGCCACAAGTTTGCGCAAACCACCCTGCTTCCCTAAATACATCCCATTCCTACCCCAATCCCCTTACGTCCTTTGCTCTCACCTCTTTCCATTCTGTACTCAGTCTCTCCTGGTACTTCCTCACACAAGATAATGTCTACAAGATAATGATCAGACATCCCTCCAGTTGCACCTCTCAGCACATGAACATCCAAAAGTCTCTCTTTTACGCGCATGTCAATTAACACGTAATCTAATAACGCTCTCTGGCCATCCCTCCTACTTACATACATATACTCATGTATATCTCTCTTTTTAAACCAGTTATTCCCATTCACCAGTCCCTTTTCGGCACACAAATCTACAAGCACTTAACCATTTCCATTTACAACACTGAACACCCCATGTACACCAATCATTTCCTCAACTGCCATACTCACCTTTGCATTCAAATCAACCATCACTATAACCCGGTCTCGTGCATCAAAACTGATAACACTCACTCAGCTGCTCCCAAAACACTTGTCTCTCATGATAATTCTTCTCATGACCAGGTGCATAGGCACCAATAATCGTCCATCTCTCTCCATCCACCTTCAATTTTTCCCATATCAATCCAGAATTTACTTTGTTACACTCTATCACATACTCCCAAAACTCCTGTTTCAGGAGTAGTGCTACTCGTTCCTTTGCTCTTATCATCTCACCAACCCCTGACTTTACTCCCAAAACATTCCCAAACCACTTTTCCCCTCTACCCTCGAGCTTCGTTTCACTCAGAGCTAAAACGTCCAGGTTCCTAACCTCAAATATACTACCTATCTCTCCTATTTTCTCATCTTGATTACATCCACAAACATTTAGACACCCAAATCTGAGCCTGAAAAGAGGTAGTAAAAGCTTTGCGGAAGATGAAAGCCCGCAAGGCAGCGGGTTTGGATGGTATTGGAGTGGAATTTATCAAAAAAGCGGATGACTGTGTTGTTGACTGGTTGGTAAGGGTATTTGATGTATGTTTGACTCATGGTGAATTGCCTAAGGATTAGCGGAATGCATGTATAGTGCCATTGTACAAAGGCAAAGGGAACAAAGGTGAGTTCCCAAATTACAGAGGTATAAGTTTGTTGAGTGTTCCTGGGAAATTATATGGGAGGGTATTGACTGAGAGGATGAAGGCATGTAGAGAGCATCAGATTGGGGTTTCAGAAGTGGTAGAGGGTGTGTGGATCAGGTGTTTGCTTTGAAGAATGTATATGAGAATTACTTAGAAAAGCAAATGGATTTGTATGTAGCATTTATAGATCTGGAGAAGGCATATGATAGAGTTGATAGAGATGCTCTGAGGAAGGTATTAATAATATATGGTGTAGGAGGCAAGTTGTTAGAAGCAGTGAAAAGTTTTTATCGAGGATGTAAGGCATATGTGCGAGTGGGAATAGAGAAAAGTGATTGGTTCTCAGTGAATGTCGGTTTCCGGCAGGGGTGTGTGATGTCTCCATGGTTGTTTAATTATTTTGTGGATGGGTTTGCTAGGGAAGTGAATGCAAGAGTTTTGGAAAGAGGGGCAAGTATGCAGTCTGTTTTGGATGAGAGAGCTTGGGAAGTGAATCAGATGTTGTTTGCTGATGATACAGCGCTGGTGGCTGATTCGGGTGAGAAACTGCAAAAGCTAGTGACTGAGTTTGGTAAAGTGTGTGAAAGAAGAAAGCTGAGAGTAAATGTGAATAAGAGCAATGTTATTAGGTACTGTAGGGTTGAGAGACAAGTCAATTAGGAGGTAAGTTTGAATGGAGAGAAACTGGAGGACGTGAAGTGTTTTAGATACCTGGGAGTGGATTTGGCAGTGGATGGAACCATGGAAGCGGAAGTGAGTCGCAGGGTGGGGGAGGAGGCGAAAGTTCTGGGAGCGTATGAAAATGTGTGGAAGTCGAGAACATTATCTCGGAAAGCAAAAATGGGTATGTTTGAAGGAATAGTGGTTCCAACAATGTTATATGGTTATACATGACAGCTAGAGACTGTGTGCGAACGAAAGTGGCCTTTGTTTTCTTTTCCTAGCGCTACCTCGCACGCATGCGGGGGGAGGGGGTTGTCATTTGATATGTGGCGGGGTGGCGACGGGAATGAATAAAGGCATCAAGTATGAATTATGTACATACGTATATGTGTATATATCTGTGTATGTATGTATATATATGTATACGTTGAAATGTATAGGTATGTGTATGTGAATGTGTGGACGTGTATTTATATGCATGTGTATGTGGGTGGGTTGGGCCATTCTTTCGTCTGTTTTGTTGCTCTACCTCGCTAACGTGGGAGACAGCGACAAAGTATATATATATATATATATATATATATATATATATATATATATATATATATATATATATATATTTTGGATTCTTTTACATTGCTTAATCCTTACAGCCAAGTGAGACATTTGCAGGTGTTCGTCACCCCATCGTAAACTAATCAAACATTTCATTTTGAGTTAGGAACTTTTCCTTATAACAGTTCCCTTCCTCAGAACTGCTGGTGTCCCCAGCAACAACCATGGAAATGGACTGACCTCTGATGTATTATTCCTCTTGGCTGACCCTGTTTGACCCAGTTCGGTCCACGACCTTCATCTGGTCCTGGAGAATGAGAGAATTGCAAAATATTCATTTTCGCTCGCTCTTTTCACTTTGTAGTTGGCATTGTTTATTTCTTTATCAGTTTATCAATTGATCTATAAACGAATTCCAGGTTTTGTATTTCAGTAGTGGTATTTGGGGACAGAAAATGATAAACAGAACAATTTGGTCACATGGCTCTTCTCGCCTGCACATTATACGTTTGGGCACACATGCCGGCATGTCATGCAGAAAGCGGCAAGTCCTGTCTCATGCATGAATTTGCCAAGTGATGACCCAGGTGGACTGGAACTGATCTGACTTTGGTCATGGTCTTTGCTACTTCTTCAATTTCGTTATTCATTTGTTAAACGTTTTTTGACCAATGATTACAAACGTATCGTTATGTTTCTAGTGTGAGGGAAAATGTGTCATGCAGGTTTTGTTATATTTCCTTGAATTCTACGAATGAATATGTCTGAATATGACAACATTATGTGCAAGTACTCTGTTTCTATATTGTTAAACCATCAAATGATTTGATCCAGTGATCATATCATAACATACCCTGATTTCTTTTCCATTCAAATGACAATATAATCCAGTTCTACTTGTGTTTAGGTGGCAAACACATCATCATCAACGTCTGCAGAGATAGCATTTCCAAAGTAGTGCTCTTCTAATTCCACCTGTGGAGACATCATACAGAATAATCTTAAAGACTCTCCTCTGAACTGACGAAACGTAATTGACGTCTTTATGAATTTTATATCAATTTGCGTTTCTTTTCACGAATGAAGTCTTGTTCGATGGTGCGGTGAAAGCATATCTTGAAGTTGGCAGAGATGCTTTGTGGATGGTTTTACGAATGCATAGGTGTGGGTGAAAAGCTCCCAGAAGCAGTGAGAAATCTTTATCATGAGAGTAAGACGTGTGTGCGAGCAGGGAGAGAGGTGAGTTGGTGAGTGATCCAGGTGAAGATGGATCCGTCGTAAGGAGGGTATGATTTCACCGTGGCTGTTTAATCTATTTATAGTTGGGGTGATGAAGGAGATAACTACAAGGGTTTTGGAGAGAGTGTTAGGTCTGTTGTCTGTCAGGGTGGAAGGGGGCCCGGGAGGAGCGTCAGTTCTTGTTTACTCATGGCACAGCACTGGTCATAGATTCGAGTGAGAAACTGTAGAAGGTGATGTTTGAGTTTAGGAAAGTGCCTGACACGAGAAAGTTCAAGTAAATGTAACTTAAGTTATTAGGTTTAGCAGTGGAGATAAACTAGTTTGAGTGTGAATTGATGGGGAAAACCTGTATTAACTTGAGGGTTTTAGATACCTGGAAGTGAGCAATGCAGCGAATGGAACCATAGGAGTTGATGCGAGCCGTAATCTAGAGCGAAGGTCCAAGGTTCACTGGAGAGTGTTTGGAAAAACAGGTTAGTGTCTGTGTGGGCAAAGATGGGTGTCTTTAATGGTAGTATAGTTCCGATGGTGTTGTACGGATTCGAAGTGTGGGCTCATAATAAAAAAAAGGACGGAATGGGCGAATGTGTTGGAATTTAAATGTTTGAGGACAAAATGATAGCGTTAAAGAGAATGACAAGTAAGAGGAGTTTGTAGGAGAGATGGAAAGGATGTGGTGAAAAATGTTTGAACATATAGAGAGGAGAGGTTGACTAAGAACCGAGGAAGGTGTTGGAAGAATGGGGCAAAATATCCTTTAAGATATCTGAGACTGAACATGAAAGAGGATGCAAGGCGTGCACGGGATAGAACGAATTGAATAGATGTGGTATAAACACGGGATAGAACGAATTGGACAGATATGGTATACAAAGGGTAATGTGCTATCAGTAAGCTGGACCAAGGCTTATGAAGCGGTCAGGGGACACCAAGAAAAGTTGTGTGAGGCCTTGTCGTGGATAGGGAGTTGTGATTTCGGTGAATTGCACATGGCGTCTATAGAATGAATATGAGCGAATAAGGCCTTTTCTTCGTCTCACGGAAAACAGCGAATTAGTATAGAAGAAATGACAACTTACCTCACTCACCTTACAACTTGGATCTTCAATTCTTGGAGCCTTCGCAGAGCTCAGGAAGCCAGCCACGTCCATCGGGCAGTATCACAGGTCACATCCAAAGAGTAAGTATTGTGTCTTCAGTGTGGACGCCAGGGGGTCAGGGATCTTGTGATATTGTGAATGCTGTAGGCCAGGGTGCACGACGGTACCAAAGGATAGGTCAGGCTACTGCTACTGGAGACCAGGGTACACAGGACGGTAACCGAGGGCGGCTCTGGATCTGCTGGAGGCTAGTATATAGAACGTGTCACCCTGTCTGTCATATATCGTCCGGAGACTGACTATATTCGCTGTCTGACGTCCAAGAAATAAAAAGAGAATCTCTCAGCATCACTTGATCTGAGTGAATATCATGACCAAATATAACAGAAAGGGAAGCCAGTCTCAGTACTGGCTATAAGCGATAGGATCGCCAGAGCGAGTATAGGAGAATGTCCAGACAAGGCCTCACGGAAGATGAAAATGACGACACCTGTGAGAATATCCAGCTAAATATTTTGAACCCTCGTTCTAGTGTCTTCCTTTGAGCAATCAGAGGAGCGATGCACTCGTGAAAGTCGCTAAAACAAATATTATTTCTTCTTTTTCCTTCTTTTTTCTAACTCTTTCTTCCACTGAGTAAAGTTACTGTTATCTGTGATTTCCTCTCTCTTTGTCCACAGTGGTTCCGGGTGTGTGCTGTGTCCAGTGGTTCTAGGTGTGTGTACAAACACGAAAAGATCATTTTTACGTTGTTGTTATCCGGGAACGAAATGATGTTTGCACGTTCATAGAGCCGTAAATGCTGTGTCAGACTGTCACTTGTTTGAAGGTACAACACACACACACACACACACACACACACACACACATACACACACACACACCTATAAGAACATTTCGCAACTAGCAGATGATGGTCTACAATGACCATTGAGCTAATGGAGATCTTGCATCCAATTTTACTAACGATAGAAAGTGAATTCGACAGAGGCAGAGGTTAACCAGGCAAGCCGTTAGCAGAACTGGTATGTGAAATGTTATGATTATGTTCTACAACTGCTTAATAGATCCCATTTATATATCTAATACGAGAATCGGAAGCCACTTAGAATAAAAGAAAAAAGTGTCTATATATCATATTAGTTAAGCATTTTATCACCTGATTTCTCACTGAAGTTTGAGCTGAAAACCAGCTCGTACTTTCAGTTAATATCCTTCATGTATCATAATTGGTACTCCTATATACGAGAAACAAGAGATTAGTCACTGAAAACTGACACAAAACATCACTTGTAATGCTAACTTGAAAATCACCAGATCTGGCTGTAGGACCAAACTGTCTACCATCACTTAACTGTTAGTAACAAGAAGGTTACGGAAGATGACCAAAATGATGATTATCATACCAACTTTCAACGCAGATAATCATTTTTTCCTGATTCTGCCGTCACCTCCACAGTACTGAGAGACGTTATCAGATGTGCTACATGATGTCACCATGCAATTGCATGATGCTGTCAAACAGTTGTCTAATTCAACATCACGTAGCTGCATGAGTCTCCCTCGGGAGCTGGGGTCCTGCCTTTCCTTGGGAAGGAGTTCGATGTTTCTCCTGTGGCAGAGTCAGTGTACCAGCCTGACCAAAACAAAGAAATACAAGGCACAAGTAGCTGACTGGACGACCTCATACAGGAGGAACAGATGGGAGGAAGTCTTGCCAGATTGTCTATGCCTCAACTCCACATACAGCATCCACCTACAACCTTGCATCACATACAACACCCACCTACAACCTTACATCACATACAACACCCACCTACAACCTTACATCACATACAACACCCACCTACAACCTTGCATCACGTACAGCACCCACCTACAACCTTACATCACATACAGCATCCACCTACAACCTTACATCACATACAGCACCCACCTACAACCTTACATCACATACAGCATTCACCTACAACCTTACATCACATACAGCATCCACCTACAACCTTGTATTACATACAGCATCCACCTACAACCTTGCATCACATACAGCATCCACCTACAACCTTACATCACATACAGCACCCACCTACAACCTTACTTCACATAGAGCTACCACCTACAACCTTGCATCACATACAGCATCCACCTACAACCTTACATCACATACAGCATCCACCTACAACCTTACATCACATACAGCACCCACCTACAACCTTGCATCACATACAGCATCCACCTACAACCTTACATCACATACAACACCCACCTACAACCTTACATCACATACAGCAACCACCTACAACATTACATCACATACAACACCCACCTACAACATTACATCACATACAGCACCCACCTACAACCTTACATCACATACAGCACCCACCTACAACCTTACTTCACATAGAGCAACCACCTACAACCGTATATGAACCAAACCTTTCCATCAAGATGTGAAACATGCCAAGCAGACTTAACAATAGACTACCTTCTCATGCAGTGCATGAAGTACAGGGAAAACAGGAAGAGTTAGACAAAAAAGAGAATAATCTTCACCATTTACAGTCTCCTTGGTGATGATATTAACAAAATTAACAAATTGATAATTATCTTTCTCAGAGAAACGATGATAATCAATTTGATGTAAAGTATTTCGTTGGTTCGACTCTGTGCCGGAGCCTGGCTTCGGGATATGGCTGCCTTCGCTCTGGGCTGGATGTGTGGTGAGTGAAGCAATTTGCTGAGTATGCTTCTGGCCTGGATCTAGGGTGGTTTGGCTTGGAGCTGGGTCCTTTATGGTGTCTAGCTGACGAGTTACCAGTGCTATTATGTCTTGATTTATATATGTGTTCCATGTTATGATGAAGGACTATCTCTAATCTATCCTATCTTTTTTAAAGTCTTTCTGGCAGCCTGCACCAGTGGGTGTTGTGTCCACTGGGTGGTGTATGCTGCCACGTTAACACAATACCCAGTTACCAACTTCTTATTCCAATATCTATATCTATATCGCTTTTATGATTATCATTTTTTTTGTACTATTCGCCATTTCCCGAGTTACCAAGGTAGCGCCAAGAACAGAGGACGGAGCCTTTGAGGGAATATCCTCACTTGCCCCCTTCTCTGTTCCTTCTTTTGGAAAATTAAAAATGAGGGGGGAGGATTTCCAGCTCCCCGCTCCCTCCCCTTTTAGTCGCCTTCTAAGACACGCAGGGAATACGTGAGAAGTATTCTTTCTCCCCTATCCCCAGGGATAGAATGATTTTCATCATTATTATTATCATTATCATTATTCTTATTATCATTATTATTATCATTATTATCCCCATTATCATTGTTATTATTATTATCATTATTATCATCATTATCATCATCATTATTATTATTATCATTACATGTTTAGGAGCGGACTGAGCAGCGAATGGAACCATGGAAGCGGAATTGAGTCACAGTGTGTGTGTGTGTGTGTGTGTAAGGGGGGGGGAGATTTTCCCACCAAGCACTTGAACTATCCTGATTAGAACATTACACTGTGTTGCCATCACCTCGTACTGTTAGCGGATTACTTAAGTTATGAAGGATCTTAAAGACCCTTCATTGTACGAAACTCTGTAACTGAGAACTTATGTATTACTGGGAGGAGCTGTAATTTCTATATACCACAGGAGAGAATGATATATCATAATAAACAGTAAGAATATTGAAGAAATTCTTTGGATCAGATCTGCTCAGGAAAATGCTTCCCAATTCTCGTGATACACGTAAAGAATATTGATGGCTAAATCCTGCGACAGTATAACCTGTGCTCACATCCAGTGACGGAAGCGACGTAAGAGCCAGGCTAATGCACCAGCTTCCTACGAACGGAGGTCCGGAACTACACAAGTCATATCTCTCAATATCTCCAGGAAAGAACTGGCTAAGTTTGTGGGCCAGATCTTTCAAACATTGTGAGATACAGAGTTATGGAAATAGTATCTTCAGATAGGATGAATAGTCAGTGAAGGTAACCTGGGTCGCTGGGGTAGAGAGCCCACATAAACCAAACATCACCTCACGTCTTCATCCATCATCACCATCACATGAAACTCTTCCACTCACCATCATCACCACGTCACTATATACTCACCTTCACCATTATCTCCACACTGTTATTATAACCCTAACCATCATCACCACGTCACTATATACTCACCTTCACCATTATGTCCACACTATTACTCTAACCCTAACCATCATCTTCATGGTATTGCACTCACCCACACTGTCACCATCGAGGATCGACTTCGTGCCTCACCATCCTCTCTCTCTCTCTCTCTCTCTCTCTCTCTCTCTCTCTCTCTCTCTCTCTCTCTCTCTCTCTCTCTCTCTCTCTCTCTACACACACACACACACAAACACACACACTCTGCAAACATGAAATGCATTCACGAGGAGACAAATATCCTTCCAGTATAGTCCCATCTCAACACACTTGGCTCCCAGGCTCTCTGTTCTATGCAACAAAACCAGACCCATCTCACCCTAAACATCCTATGAATAACCACCAATTCCAAACTAAAACAAAAAATCTTACCCATTCCTCACACTTCAGTAACCTCTTTTCACAGGTGACTCACCTAATACAAATAGAAAACTAACAAAACGAATACAAATGAAATAAGCAGGCAAGCAATGAACAACCGAACCATCAACACAATCTGAAACTCTATCCTTCAAGACCACACTCATCAAATACAACACTTCCCATACAGACACGAATCTGAAACTCTATCCCTCAACACATACACCCATAAGATACCACACTCACCAGGCAGACACGAATCACACCATCTTCCATGTGTTGTGGACATCACCCATCACTACAACACTACAAACACTGTTTCACAACATCCCAAGACACACACATCAAACGCTTTATGATCTGAGGTCTCAACCAGTGGATGTGGCTAACTGACTGAGTGCTGCAGGAGTCTTATAAGGGTAGAAGGGACTCCTTGGGTAGCATATATATATATATATATATATATATATATATATATATATATATATATTTTTTTTTTTTTTTTTTTTTTTTATACTTTGTCGCTGTCTCCCGCGTTTGCGAGGTAGCGCAAGGAAACAGACGAAAGAAATGGCCCAACCCCCCCCCCCCATACACATGTACATACACACGTCCACACACGCAAATATACATCCTACACAGCTTTCCATATATATATATATATATATATATATATATATATATATATATATATATATATATATATATATATATATTATTTAAAATTTATTATACTTTGTCGCTGTCTCCCGCGTTTGCGAGGTAGCGCAAGGAAACAAAAGAAAGAAATGGCCCAACCCCCCCCATACAAATGTATATACATACGTCCACACGCGCAAATATACATACCTACACAGCTTTCCATGGTTTACCCCAGACGCTTCACATGCCTTGATTCAATCCACTGACAGCACGTCAACCCCGGTATACCACATCGCTCCAATTCACTCTATTCCTTGCCCTCCTTTCACCCTCCTGCATGTTCAGGCCCCGATCACACAAAATCTTTTTCACTCCATCTTTCCACCTCCAATTTGGTCTCCCTCTGCTCCTTGCTCCCTACACCTCCGACACATATATCCTCTTGGTCAATCTTTCCTCACTCATCCTCTCCATGTGCCCAAACCACTTCAAAACACCCTCTTCTGCTCTCTCAACCACGCTCTTTTTATTTCCACACATCTCTCTTACCCTTACGTTACTCACTCGATCAAACCACCTAACACCACACATTGTCCTCAAACATCTCATTTCCAGCACATCCATCCTCCTGCGCACAACTCTATCCATAGCCCACGCCTCGCAACCATACAACATTGTTGGAACCACTATTCCTTCAAACATACCCATTTTTGCTTTCCGAGATAATGTTCTCGACTTCCACACATTCTTCAAGGCCCCCAGAATTTTCGCCCCCTCCCCCACCCTATGATCCACTTCCGCTTCCATGGTTCCATCCGCTGCCAGATCCACTCCCAGATATCTAAAACACTTCACTTCCTCCAGTTTTTCTCCATTCAAACTCACCTCCCAATTGACTTGACCCTCAACCCTACTGTACCTAATAACCTTGCTCTTATTCACATTTACTCTTAACTTTCTTCTTCCACACACTTTACCAAACTCAGTCACCAGCTTCTGCAGTTTCTCACATGAATCAGCCACCAGCGCTGTATCATCAGCAAACAACAACTGACTCACTTCCCAAGCTCTCTCATCCCCAACAGACTTCATACTTGCCCCTCTTTCCAAAACTCTTGCATTTACCTCCCTAACAACCCCATCCATAAACAAATTAAACAACCATGAAGACATCACACACCCCTGCCGCAAACCTACATTCACTGAGAACCAATCACTTTCCTCTCTTCCTACACGTACACATGCCTTACATCCTCGATAAAAACTTTTCACTGCTTCTAACAACTTGCCTCCCACACCATATATTCTTAATACCTTCCACAGAGCATCTCTATCAACTCTATCATATGCCTTCTCCAGATCCATAAATGCTATATACAAATCCATTTGCTTTTCTAAGTATTTCTCACATACATTCTTCAAAGCAAACACCTGATCCACACATCCTCTACCACTTCTGAAACCAAACTGCTCTTCCCCAATCTGATGCTCTGTACATGCCTTCACCCTCTCAATCAATACCCTCCCATATAATTTACCAGGAATACTCAACAAACTTATACCTCTCTAATTTGAGCACTCACTCT
Organism: Panulirus ornatus; assembly: GCF_036320965.1. Classification (NCBI taxonomy): domain Eukaryota; kingdom Metazoa; phylum Arthropoda; class Malacostraca; order Decapoda; family Palinuridae; genus Panulirus; species Panulirus ornatus. Next base: position 12,538,171 of record NC_092295.1, read on the forward strand.
TATCCCCTTTGCCTTTGTACAATGGCACTATGCACGCATTCCGCCAATCCTCAGGCACCTCACCATGAGTCATACATACATTAAATAACCTTACCAACCAGTCAACAATACAGTCACCCCCTTTTTTAATAAATTCCACTGCAATACCATCCAAACCTGCTGCCTTGCCGGCTTTCATCTTCCGCAAAGCTTTCACTACCTCTTCTCTGTTTACCAAATCATTTTCCCTAACCCTCTCACTTTGCACACCACCTCGACCAAAACACCCTATATATATATATATATATATATATATATATATATTATATATATATATATATATATATATATATATATATATATATATATATATATATATATATATATATATATATATATATATACATATATATATATATATATATATATGTATATATATATATATATATATATATATATATATATATATATATATATATATATATATATATATATATATATATATATATATATGTACATATATATATATATATATATATATATATATATATATATATATATATATATATATATATATATATATATATATATATATATATGTATATAAATATATATTCTTTCTTTTCTTTGAAACTATTCGCCATTTCCCGCGTTAGCAAGGTAGCGTTAAGAACAAAGGACTGGGCCTCTGAGGGAATATCCTCACCTGGCCCCCTTCGCTGTTCCTACTTTTGGAAATTTAAAAAAAAAAACAAGAGGGGAGGATTTCCAGCCCCCCACTCCCTCCCCTTTTAGTCGCCTTCTACGACACGCAGGGAATACGTGAGAAGTATTCTTTCTCCCCTATCCCCAGGGATAATATATATATAAGCGACAAAGTATAAAAAAAAAAAAAAATATATATATATATATATATATATATATATATATATATATATATATATATATATATATATATATATATATATCTTTTTTTTTTTTTTTGCTTTGTCGCTGTCTCCCGCGTTTGCGAGGTAGCGCAAGGAAGCAGACGAAAGAAATGGCCCAACCCACCCCCATGCACATGTATATACATACGTCCACACACGCAAATATACATACCTACACAGCTTTCCATGGTTTAGTGACGCTTCACATGCCCTGATTCAATCCACTGACAGCACGTCAACCCCGGTATACCACATCGATCCAATTCACTCTATTCCTTGCCCTCCTTTCACCCTCCTGCATGTTCAGGCCCCGATCACACAAAATCTTTTTCACTCCATCTTTCCACCTCCAATTTGGTCTCCCACTTCTCCTCGTTCTCTCCACCTCCGACACATATATCCTCTTAGTCAATCTTTCCTCACTCATTCTCTCCATGTGCCCAAACCATTTCAAAACACCCTCTTCTGCTCTCTCAACCAGGCTTTTTTTATTTCCACACATCTCTCTTACCCTTACTTTACTTACGCGATCAAACCACCTCACACCACACATTGTCCTCAAACATCTCATTTCCAGCACATCCATCCTCCTGCGCACAACTCTATCCATAGCCCACACCTCGCAACCATACAACATTGTTGGAACCACTATTCCTTCAAACATACCCTTTTTTGCTTTCCGAGATAATGTTCTCGACTTCCACACATTCTTCAAGGTTCCCAGGATTTTCACCCCCTCCCCCACCCTGTGATCCACTTCCGCTTCCATGGTTCCATCCGCTGCCAGATCCACTCCCAGATATCTAAAACACTTCACTTCCTCCAGTTTTTCTCCATTCAAACTCACCTCCCAATTGACTTGACCCTCAACCCTACTGTACCTAATAACCTTGCTCTTATTCACATTTACTCTTAACTTTCTTCTTCCACACACTTTACCAAACTCAGTCACCAGCTTCTGCAGTTTCTCACATGAATCAGCCACCAGCGCTGTATCATCAGCGAACAACAACTGACTCACTTTCCAAGCTCTCTCATCCCCAACAGACTTCATACTTGCCCCTCTTTCCAAAACTCTTGCATTTACCTCCCTAACAACCCCATCATAAACAAATTAAACAACCATGGAGACATCACACACCCCTGCCGCAAACCTACATTCACTGAGAACCAATCACTTTCCTCTCTTCCTACACGTACACATGCCTTACATCCTCGATAAAAACTTTTCACTGCTTCTAACAACTTGCCACCCACACCATATATTCTTAATACCTTCCACAGAGCATCTCTATCAACTCTATCATATGCCTTCTCCAGATCCATAAATGCTACATACAAATCCATTTGCTTTTTTAAGTATTTCTCACATACATTCTTCAAAGCAGAATTTTCGCCCCCTCCCCCACCCTATGATCCACTTCCGCTTCCATGGTTCCATCCGCTGCCAGATCCACTCCCAGATATCTAAAACACTTCACTTCCTCCAGTTTTTCTCCATTTAAACTCACCTCCCAATTGACTTGACCCTCAACCCTACTGTACCTAATAACCTTGCTCTTATTCACATTTACTCTTAACTTTCTTCTTCCACACACTTTACCAAACTCAGTCACCAGCTTCTGCAGTTTCTCACATGAATCAGCCACCAGCGCTGTATCATCAGCGAACAACAACTGACTCACTTCCCAAGCTCTCTCATCCCCAACAGACTTCATACTTGCCCCTCTTTCCAAAACTCTTACATTCACCTCCCTAACAACCCCATCCATAAACAAATTAAACAACCATGGAGACATCACATACCCCTGCCGAAAACCTACATTCACTGAGAACCAATCACTTTCCTCTCTTCCTACACGTACACATGCCTTACATCCTCGATAAAAACTTTTCACTGCTCCTAACAACTTTCCTCCCACACCATATATTCTTAATACCTTCCACAGAGCATCTCTATCAACTCTATCATATGCCTTCTCCAGATCCATAAATGCTACATACAAATCCATTTGCTTTTCTAAGTATTTCTCACATACATTCTTCAAAGCAAACACCTGATCCACACATCCTCTACCACTTCTGAAACCACACTGCTCTTCCCCAATCTGGTGCTCTGTACATGCCTTCACCCTCTCAATCAATACCCTCCCATATAATTTACCAGGAATACTCAACAAACTTATACCTCTCTAATTTGAGCACTCACTCTTATCCCCTTTGCCTTTGTACAATGGCACTATGCACGCATTCCGCCAATCCTCAGGCACCTCACCATGAGTCATACATACATTAAATAACCTTACCAACCAGTCAACAATACAGTCACCCCCTTTTTTAATAAATTCCACTGCAATACCATCCAAACCTGCTGTCTTGACGGCTTTCATCTTCCGCAAAGCTTTCACTACCTCTTCTCTGTTTACCAAATCATTTTCCCTAACCCTCTCACTTTGCACACCACCTCGACCAAAACACCCTATATCTGCCACTCTATCATCTAACACATTCAACAAACCTTCAAAATACTCACTCCATCTCCTTCTCACATCACCACTACTTGTTGTCACCTCCCCATTTGCGCCCTTCACTGAAGTTTCCATTTGCTCCCTTGTCTTACGCACTTTATTTACCTCCTTCCAAAACATATTTTCATTCTCCCTAAAATTTAAAGATACTCTCTCACCCCAACTCTCATATGCCCTCTTTTTCACCTCTTGCACCTTTCTCTTGACCTCCTTTCTCTTTCTTTTATACATCTCCCACTCAGTTGCATTTTCCCTGCAAAAATCGTCCAAATGCCTCTCTCTTCTCTTTCACTAATAATCTTACTTCTTCATCCCACCACTCACTACCCTTTCTAATCAACCCACCTCCCACTATTCTCATGCCAGAAGCATCTTTTACGCACTCCATCACTGATTCCCTAAATACATCCCATTCCTCCCCCACTCCCCTTACTTCCAATGTTCTCACCTTCTTCCATTCTGTACTCAGTCTCTCCTGGTACTTCCTCACACAGGTCTCCTTCCCAAGCTCACTTACTCTCACCACTCTCTTCACCCCAACATTCACTCTTCTTTTCTGAAAACCCATACAAATCTTCACCTTAGCCTCCACAAGATAATGATCAGACATCACTCCAGTTGCACCTCTCAGCACATTAACATCCAAAAGTCTCTCTTTCGCACGCCTGTCAATTAACACGTAATCCAATAACGCTCTCTGGCCATCTCTCCTACTTACATACGTATACTTATGTATGTCTCGCTTTTTAAACCAGGTATTCCCAATCACCAGTCCTTTTTCAGCACATAAATCTACAAGCTCTTCACCATTTCCATTTACAACACTGAACACCCCATGTATACCAATTATTCCCTCAACTGCCACATTACTCACCTTTGCATTCAAATCACCCATCACTATAACCCGGTCTCGTGCATCAAATCCACTAACACACTCATTCAGCTGCTCCCAAAACACTTGCCTCTCATGATCTTTCTTCTCATGCCCAGGTGCATATGCACCAATAATCACCCATCTCTCTCCATCAACTTTCAGTTTTACCCATATTAATCGAGAATTTACTTTTTTACATTATATCACATAATCCCACAACTCCTGTTTCAGGAGTACTGCTACTCCTTCCCTTGCTCTTGTCCTCTCACTAACCCCTGACTTTACTCCCAAGACATTCCCAAACCACTCTTCCCCTTTACCCTTGAGCTTCGTTTCACTCAGAGCCAAAACATCCAGGTTCCTTTCCTCAAACATACTACCTATCTCTCCTTTTCTCACATCTTTGTTACATCCACACACATTTAGACACCCCAGTCTGAGCCTTCGAGGAGGATGAGCACACCCCGTGTGACTCCTTCTTCTGTTTCCCATTTTAGAAAGTTAAAAAAATACAAGGAGGGGAGGATTTCTGGCCCCCCGCTCCCGTCCCCTCTAGTCGCTTTCTACGACACGCGAGGAATGCGTGGGAAGTATTCTTTCACCCCTATCCCCAGGGATAATATATATATATATATATATATATATATATATATATATATATATATATATATATATATATATATATATATATATATATATATATATATATGTATATATATATATATATATATATATATATATATATATATATATATATATATATATATATATATATATATATACACTTATATATACATACACATAACTACGCACATATACACACACACACACATATACATATATATACATATGAAAAATGTAAGAAACAATTTAGAAAAATGAAGCTTCTAGCTTCAAAAGAAATGAAAAAATGAATGTCACATAATGGTTCAACCTCTGGCTATGGAAAAGGGAAATGTATAATTTATTTACACAAACGTCAATAGCAGTTCTCATCAATTTAACCACTGTATCAATAAGCTTCAATGTCTAAGCTACACTTTTTCCAATTTCACTATTTTCTTGTCAAAGCACCATGTATGAAAACTATCACTCCAGTAACACAGCTATAAACATTTACTTCCCCTTTAAAAAAGTTCTGGGGAAGTCTGTCTCGATACACTGCGGGAAACTCTACCACCTGGCGAGGTTTGTGTTGCAATGGTTCTTGATTCACAAACGTAGTAGCATCACTGGTGGGCGGAAGAACATTCTTGTAACCACAGCAAGGATCACAGTCCGTGCAACTCCATTATGATGGTTCTTCTCATTCCCCACCACGCCAGGATGCCTCCTCCACCACCACCACGCTACGTTCTCGCCGGCCAGAGTCCCTGTTCAAGTCCAGGTCATCATCCACCGTCCTCAGCAGACCTTCTCAGTCCAAACGAATTTCACAGCGAGATACTTGGCCTTCCTTCCTTGCCTCTTGTGATGAACGATTGTAAGAAGCCGAAGGTTTACACCATTTCCCGAGGGTCTATGCACCCGATGGATATGCTCTAGATTCGTCAGCCATTGGTCGTATATTCTCTGGTATATATTACCAGTTCCCGCATCGCTGAGGTAATACTACCGAACTCCGCGTGAAAAACGATTACACAAACTCACACTCCGCTGTCCAAGCCCTCAACGCACCGGGGACGTGAGTCGGAAAACATGTTTTGGATAATCACATGTTTACCAAATGGCGTCCTAGCTTCGTCTCTTCGATGTATATCAACTGACTGTTATATTTCTCTCTTGTGTCTCCGCTGATGATGTGATTATTACACGAAAGTGCACTTGGGAACTTTTCATGTTTCATTTTCCCCGTGGACTCATAGGAATATCTTGATCACGCGCAAACCTGTGATCCTTTCCAATATATGCATATATATGTATATATGCATATATATGCATATATATGTACGTGTAGGAAGAGAGGAAAGTGATTGGTTCTCAGTGAATGTAGTTTGCGGCAGGGGTGTGTGATGTCTCCATGGTTGTTTAATTTGTTTATGGATGGGGTTGTTAGGGAGGTGAATGCAAGAGTATTGGAAAGAGGGGCAAGTATGAAGTCTGTTGGGGATGAGAGAGCTTGGGAAGTGAGTCAGTTGCTGTTCGCTGATGATACAGCGCTGGTGGCTGATTCATGTGAGAAACTGCAGAAGCTGGTGACTGAGTTTGGTAAAGTGTGTGAAAGAAGAAAGTTAAGAGTAAATGTGAATAAGAGCAAGGTTATTAGGTACAGTAGGGTTGAGGGTCAAGTCAATTGGGAGGTGAGTTTGAATGGAGAAAAACTGGAGGAAGTGAAGTGTTTTAGATATCTGGGAGTGGATCTGGCAGCGGATGGAACCATGGAAGCGGAAGTGGATCATAGGGTGGGGGAGGGGGCGAAAATTCTAGGAGCCTTGAAGAATGTGTGGAAGTCGAGAACATTATCTCGGAAAGCAAAGATGGGTATGTTTGAAGGAATAGTGGTTTCAACAATGTTGTATGGTTGCGAGGCGTGGGCTATGGATAGAGTTGTGCGCAGGAGGATGGATGTGCTGGAAATGAGATGTTTGAGGACAATGTGTGGTGTGAGGTGGTTTGATCGAGTAAATAACGTAAGGGCAAGAGAGATGTGTGGAAATAAAAAGAGCGTGGTTGAGAGAGCAGAAGAGGGTGTTTTGAAATGGTTTGGGCACATGGAGAGAATGAGTGAGGAAAGATTGACCAAGAGGATATATGTGTCGGAGGTGGAGTGAACGAGGAGAAGAGGGAGACCAAATTGGAGGTGGAAAGATGGAGTGAAAAAGATTTTGTGTGATCGGGGCCTGAACATGCAGGAGGGTGAAAGGAGGGCAAGGAATAGAGTGAATTGGAGCGATGTGGTATACCGGGGTTGACGTGCTGTCAGTGGATTGAATCAAGGCATGTGAAGCGTCTGGGGTAAAGCATGGAAAGCTGTGTAGGTATGTATATTTGCGTGTGGGGACGTATGTATATACATGTGTATGGGGGTGGGTTGGGCCATTTCTTTCGTCTGTTTCCTTGCGCTACCTCGCAAACGCGGGAGACAGCGACAAAGCAAAAAAAAAAATTGCATTTGGTACCGTCATTCAGTATGCTATTGCTTAACATTGTCATGAAAATGATCACACGGAAAATATTGGAAATCCCTTTATTTCATATCGCTTTACTGATTATGCCATACATAACGTCATTGAATCTGTCTTGATTGCTAGCATTAAGAACTTCAATTTGTCCCCAAACAATCTTAAAGCCGATCCTACCATTAACAAAATCATTATGAGAGAAATGACAAAAGCGAAAACAAAAAAGTTATTCAAGACACACCCAGCTACCAAGGTAAACCCTAGACATGTGACCACCCTTCATCGCTCTCCCCTACACGATTTACTATCAAACAAAGCAGACAGTGTTTGGCCTAGAGGGATTGGTGTTGGACGGTGGGAACCATGTTTGATGTTGGGACTTAAATAACTTTGTTATGTACTGGCATCTGATATGGTGGATTGCCTCCACGAACCATGTCGTGCCATATATATAGAAAAATTGTGTGAACTACTGAAATGCGATTTCACCTTGATACTATCTCTCGGACAAGTATGATCATCACCATATATTATTTATATTTATTTTACCTTGTCGCTGTCTCCCGCGTTTGCGAGGTAGCGCAAGGAAGCAGACGAAAGAAATGGCCCAACCCACCCACATACACATGTATATACATACACGTCCACACACGCAAATATACATACCCATACATCTCAATGTACATCCCATCGCCACCTCGCCAAACATGGAATAACAACCCCCTCCCCCCTCATGTGTGCGAGGTAGCGCTAGGAAAAGACAACAAAGGCCCCATTCGTTCACACACAGTCTCTAACTGTCATCTAATAATGCCCGAAATCACAGCTCCCCCTCCACATCCAGGCCCCACAGAACTTTCCATGGCCTACCCCAGACGCTTCACATGCCCTGATTCAATCCATTGACAGCACGTCGACCCCGGTATACCACATCGATCCAATTCACATTCCCTGCCCGCCTTTCACCCTCCTGCATGTTCAAGCCCCGATCACTCAAAATCTTTTTCACTCCATCTTTCCACCTCCAATTTGGTCTCCCACTTCTCCTCGTTCCCTCCACCTCCGACACATATATCCTCTTGGTCAATCTTTCCTCACTCATTCTCTCCATGTGCCCAAACCATTTCAAAACACCCTCTTCTGCTCTCTCAACCACGCTCTTTTTATTTCCACACATCTCTCTTACCCTTACATTACTTACTCGATCAAACCATCTCACACCATACATTGTCCTCAAACATTTCATTTCCAGCACATCCACCCTCCCGCGCACAACTCTATCCATAGCCCACGCCTCGCAACCATACAACATTGTTGGAACCACTATTCCTTCAAACATACCCATTTTTGCTTTCCGAGATAATGTTCTCGACTTCCACACATTCTTCAATGCTCCCAGGATTTTCGCCCCCTCTCCAACCCTATGATTCACTTCCGCTTCCATGGTTCCATCCGCTGCCAGATCCACTCCCAGATATCTAAAACACTTTACTTCCTCCAGTTTTTCTTCATTCAAACTTACCTCCCAATTGACTTGACCCTCAACCCTATTGTACCTAATAACCTTGCTCTTATTCACATTTACTCTTAACGTTCTTCTTTCACACACTTTACCAAACTCAGTCACCAGCTTCTGCAGTTTCTCACATGAATCAGCTACCAGCGCTGTATCATCAGCGAACAACTGACTCACTTCCCAAGCTCTCTCATCCAGAACAGTCTTCATACTTGCCCCTCTTTCCAAAACTCTTGCATTCACCTCCATAACAACCCCATTCACAAACAAATTAAACAACCATGGAGACATCACACACCCCTGCCGCAAACCTACATTCACTGAGAACCAATCACTTTCCTCTCTTCCTACAAGTACACATGCCTTACATCCTCGATAAAAACTTTTCACTGCTTCTAACAACTTGCCTTCCACACCATATATTCTTAGTACCTTCCACAGAGCATCTCTATAAACTCTATCATATGCCTTCTCCAGATCCATAAATGCTACATACAAATCCATTTGCTTTTCTAAGTATTTCTCACATACATTCTTCAAAGCAAACACCTGATACACACATCCTCTACCACTTCTGAAACCACACTGCTCTTCCCCAATCTGATGCTCTGTACATGCCTTCACCCTCTCAATCATTACCCTCCCATAAAATTTACAAGGAATACTCAAAAAACTTATACCTCTGTAATTTGAGCACTCACTCTTATCCCCTTTCCCTTTGTAAAATGGCACTATGCAAGCATTCCGCCAATCCTCAGGCACCTCACCATGAATCATACATACATTGAATAACCTTACCAACCAGTCAACAATACCGTCACCCCCTTTTTTAATAAATTTCACTGCAATACCATCAAGACTCGCTGCCTTGTCGGCTTTCATCTTCCGCAAAGCTTTTACTACCTCTTCTCTGTTTACCAAATCATTTTCCCTAACCCTCTCACTTTGCACACCACCTCGAGCCAAACACCCTATATCTGCAACTCTATCATCAAACACATTCAACAAACCTTCAAAATACTCAATCCATCTCCTTCTCACATCACCACTACTTGTTATCACCTCCCCAGCAGCCCCCTTCACTGAAGTTCCCATTTGCTCCCTTGTCTTACGCACTTTATTTACCTCCTTCCAGTACATCTTTTTATTCTCCCTGAAATTTAATGATACTCTCTCACTCCAACTCTCATTTGCCCTCTTTTTCACCTCTTGCACCTTTCTCTTGATCTCCTGTCTCCTTTCTTTTATACATCTCCCACTCATTTGTATTTTTCCCTGCAAAAATCGTCCAAATGCCTCTCTCTTCTCTTTCACTAATAATCTTACTTTTTCATCCCACCACTCACTACCCTTTCTAATCAACCCACCCCCACGCTTCTCGTGCCACAAGCATCTTTTGCGCAAGCCATCACTGCTTGTCTAAATACATCCCATTCCTCCCCCACTACCCTTACCTCCTTTGTTCTCACCTTTTTCCATTCTGTACGCAGTCTCTCCTGGTACTTCCTCACACGTCTCCTTCCCAAGCTCACTTACTCTCACCACCCTCTTCACCCCAACATTGTCTCTTCTTTTCTGAAAACCCATACAAATCTTCACCTTCGCCTCCACAAGATAATGATCAGACATCCCTCCAGTTGCACCTCTCAGCACATTAACATCCAAAAGTCTCTTTTTCGCGCGCCTGTCAATTAACACGTAATCCAATAACGCTCTCTGGCCATCTCTCCTACTTACATACGTATGCTTATGTATATCTTGCTTTTTAAACCAGGTATTCCCAATCACCAGTCCTTTTTCAGCACATAAATCTACAAGCTCTTCACCATTTCCATTTACAACACTGAACACCCCATGTATGCCAATTATTCCCTCAACTGCCACATTACACACCTTTGCATTCAAATCTCCCATCACTATAACCCGGTCTTGTGCATCAAAACCACTAACACACTCATTCAGCTGATCCCAAAACACTTGCCTCTCATGATCTTTCTTCTCATGCCCAGGTGCATAAGCACCAATGATCACCCATCTCTCTCCATCAACTTTCAAATTTACCCATATTAATCTAGAATTTACTTTCTTACATTATATCACATACTCCCACAACTCCTGTTTCAGGAGTAGTGCTACTCCTTCCCTTGCTCTTGTCCTCTCACTAAACCCTGACTTTACTCCTAAGACATTCCCAAACCACTCTTCCCCTTTACCCTTAAGCTTCGTTTCACTCAGAGCCAAAACATCCAGGTTCGTTTCCTCAAACATACTATCTCTCCTTTTTTCACATCTTGGTTACATCCACACACATTAGGCACCCCATTCTGAGCCTACGAGGAGGATGAGCGCTCCCCGCGTGACTCCTTTTTCTGTTTCCCATTTTAGAAAGTTGAAATACAAGGAGGGGAGGATTTCTGGGTCCCGCTCCCGTCCCCTCTAGTCGCCTTCTACGACACGTGAGGAATGCAAGGGAAGTATTCTTTCTCCCCTATCCCCAGGGATGATATATATATATATATATATATATATATATATATATATATATATATATATATTTTTTTTTTTTTTTTTTTTTTTTTTATACTTTGTCGCTGTCTCCCGCGTTTGCGAGGTAGAGCAAGGAAACAGACGAAAGAAATGGCCCAACCCCCCCATACACATGTACATACACACGTCCACACACGCAAATATACACACCTACACAGCTTTCCATGGTTCACCCCAGACGCTTCACATGCCTTGATTCAATCCACTGACAGCACGTCAACCCCTGTATACCACATCGCTCCAATTCACTCTATTCCTTGCCCTCCTTTCACCCTCCTGCATGTTCAGGCCCCGATCACACAAAATCCTTTTCACTCCATCTTTCCACCTCCAATTTGGTCTCCCTCTTCTCCTCGTTCCCTCCACCTCCGACACATATATCCTCTTGGTCAATCTTTCCTCACTCATTCTCTCCATGTGCCCAAACCATTTCAAAACACCCTCTTCTGCTCTCTCAACCACGCTCTTTTTATTTCCACACATCTCTTTTACCCTTACGTTACTTACTCGATCAAACCACCTCACACCACACATTGTCCTCAAACATCTCATATCCAGCACATCCATCCTCCTGCGCACAACTCTATCCATAGCCCACGCCTCGCAACCATACAACATTGTTGGAACTACTATTCCTTCAAACATACCCATTTTTGCTTTCCGGGATAATGTTCTCGACTTCCACACATTTTTCAAGGCTCCCAAAATTTTCGCCCCCTCCCCCACCCTATGATCCACTTCCGCTTCCATGGTTCCATCCGCTGACAGATCCACTCCCAGATATCTAAAACACTTCACTTCCTCCAGTTTTTCACCATTCAAACTCACCTCCCAATTGACTTGACCCTCAACCCTACTGTACCTAATAACCTTGCTCTTATTGACATTTACTCTTAACTTTCTTCTTCCACACACTTTACCAAACTCCGTCACCAGCTTCTGCAGTTTCTCACATGAATCCGCCACCAGCGCTGTATCATCAGCGAACAACAACTGACTCACTTCCCAAGCTCTCTCATCCCCAACAGACTTCATACTTGCCCCTCTTTCCAAAACTCTTGCATTTACCTCCCTAACAACCCCATCCATAAACAAATTAAACAACCATGGAGACATCACACACCCCTGCCGCAAACCTACATTCACTGAGAACCAATCACTTTCCTCTCTTCCTACACGTACACATGCCTTACATCCTCGATAAAAACTTTTCACTGCTTCTAACAACTTGCCTCCCACACCATATATTCTTAATACCTTCCACAGAGCATCTCTATCAACTCTATCATATGCCTTCTCCAGATCCATAAATGCTACATACAAATCCATTTGCTTTTCTAAGTATTTCTCACATACATTCTTCAAAGCAAACACCTGATCCACACATCCTCTACCACTTCTGAAACCATATCATGAAAAATGTATGAAACAATTTATGAAACTGAAACTTCTAGCTGGAAATGAAATGAAAATAAATGTCACATAATGGTTCAACCTCTGGCTATGGAAAAGGGAAATGTATATTTACACAAACGTCAATAGTAGTTATCATCAATTTAACCACTGTATCATACTGCCTGGTCCACTTCTTCTCTTATCATGAAACTGGAATATTGGCTTATGATGTTTCTCAATTGTCTTCACTACACTAAGTACAACCATATCTTGAATACATGAGGGTAGGTAGTTGGTCATCCGCTATGATAAAGTCTTCACAGACCAAAAGTTTATCTGGACCTCAAGTTTTCCAGTACATTCATGAAAAACACCTTTTTGCATTCCATCTCTATCACTTTGAAAAAAAATGCTCCATTTGTTCACATTTCAGTGAAAGAATAAGCTTCAATGTCTAAGCTACATTCTTTTCCAGTTTCACTATTTTCTTGTCAGAGCACCATGTATGAAAACTATCACTCCAGTTACACAACTATAAACATTTACTTCCCCTTTGAAAGGTTCTGAGGAAGTCTGTCTCGATACACTGCGGGTCACTCTACCACCTGGCGAGGTTTGTGTTGCAATGGTTCTTAATTCAAAGGGAAGGGTGAGGAAGCCGGGCTTGGCGCGTCCGTGCATAGTGCAGTAACAGATGACCATAAGCAAGGCAAGATATATATATATATATATTTTTTTTTTTCTTTTTTTTTATACTTTGTCGCTGTCTCCCGCGTTTGCGAGGTAGCGCAAGGAAACAGACGAAAGAAATGGCCCAACCCCCCCCCCCCATACACATGTATATACATACGTCCACACACGCAAATATACATACCTACACAGCTTTCCATGGTTTACCCCAGACGCTTCACATGCCTTGCTTCAATCCACTGACAGCACGTCAACCCCGGTATACCACATCGCTCCAATTCACTCTATTCCTTGCCCTCCTTTCACCCTCCTGCATGTTCAGGCCCCGATTACACAAAATCTTTTTCACTCCATCTTTCCACCTCCAATTTGGTCTCCCTCTTCTCCTTGTTCCCTCCACCTCCGACACATATATCCCCTTGGTCAATCTTTCCTCACTCATCCTCTCCATGTGCCCAAACCACTTCAAAACACCCTCTTCTGCTCTCTCAACCACGCTCTTTTTATTTCCACACATCTCTCTTACCCTTACGTTACTCACTCGATCAAACCACCTCACACCACACATTGTCCTCAAACATCTCATTTCCAGCACATCCATCCTCCTGCGCACAACTCTATCCATAGCCAACGCCTCGCAACCATACAACATTGTTGGAACCACTATTCCTTCAAACATACCCATTTTTGCTTTCCGAGATAATGTTCTCGACTTCCACACATTCTTCAAGGCCCCCAGGATTTTCGCCCCCTCCCCCACCCTATGATCCACTTCCGCTTCAATGGTTCCATCCGCTGCCAGATCCACTCCCAGATATCTAAAACACTTCACTTCCTCCAGTTTTTCTCCATTCAAACTCACCTCCCAATTGACTTGACCCTCAACCCTACTGTACCTAATAACCTTGCTCTTATTCACATTTACTCTTAACTGTCTTCTTTCACACACTTTACCAAACTCAGTCACCAGCTTCTGCAGTTTCTCACATGAATCAGCCACCAGCGCTGTATCATCAGCGAACAACAACTGACTCACTTCCCAAGCTCTCTCATCCCCAACAGACTTCATACTTGCCCCTCTTTCCAAAACTCTTGCATTTACCTCCCTAACAACCCCATCCATAAGCAAATTAAACAACCATGGAGACATCACACACCCCTGCCGCAAACCTACATTCACTGAGAACCAATCACTTTCCTCTCTTCCTACACGTACACATGCCTTACATCCTCGATAAAAACTTTTCACTGCTTCTAACAACTTGCCTCCCACACCATATATTCTTAATACCTTCCACAGAGCATCTCTATCAACTCTATCATATGCCTTCTCCAGATCCATAAATGCTACATACAAATCCATTTGCTTTTTAAGTATTTCTCACATACATTCTTCAAAGCAAACACCTGATCCACACATCCTCTACCACTTCTGAAACCACACTGCTCTTCCCCAATCTGATGCTCTGTACATGCCTTCACCCTCTCAATCAATACCCTCCCATATAATTTACCAGGAATACTCAACAAACTTATACCTCTGTAATTTGAGCACTCACTCTTATCCCCTTTGCCTTTGTACAATGGCACTATGCACGCATTCCGCCAATCCTCAGGCACCTCACCATGAGTCATACATACATTAAATAACCTTACCAACCAGTCAACAATACAGTCACCCCCTTTTTTAATAAATTCCACTGCAATACCATCCAAATCTGCTGCCTATGTATATATATATATATATACATATATATATATATATATATATATATATATATATATATATATATATATATATATATATATATATATATATATATATGTATATATATATATATATATATAGATAGATAGATAGATAGATAGATAGATAGATAGATAGATAGATAGATATATCATGGGGAGGTTATGACAAGTAGTGGTGATGTGAGAAGATGGAGTGAGTATCTTGATTTACTGAATTTCTTAGATAATAGAGTGGCAGATATAGGGTGTTTTGGTCGAGGTGGTGTGCGAAGTGAGAGGGTCACGGAGAATGATTTGGTAAACAGAGAAAACGTAGTGAAAGCTTTGTGGAAGATGAAAGCCGGCAAGCTGGCAGGTTTGGATAGTATTGCAATGGAATTTATGAAAAAAAAGCGAGTGACTGTGTTGTTGACTAGTTGGTGAGGATATTCATTGTATGTATGGCAAGGTTAATATATTAGGTACAGTAGGGTTGAGGGTCAAGTCAATTGGGAGGTGAGTTTCAATGGAGAAAAACTGGAGGAAGTGAAGTGTTTTAGATATCTGGGAGTGGATTTGGCAGCGGATGGAACCATGGAAGCGGAAGTGGATCATAGAGTGGGGGAGGGGGCGAAAATTCTGGGGGCCTTGAAGAATGTGTGGAAGTCGAGAACATTATCTCGGAAAGCAAAAATGGGTATGTTTCAAGGAATATGGTTCCAGCAATGTTGTATGGTTGCGAGGCGTGGGCTATGGATAGAGTTGTGCGCAGGAGGATGGATGTGCTGGAAATAAGATGTTTGAGGACAATGTGTGGTGTGAGGTCGTTTGATCGAGTGAGTAACGTAAGGGTAAGAGAGATGTGTGGAAATAAAAAGAGCGTGGTTAAGAGAGCAGAAGAGGGTGTTTTGAAGTGGTTTGGGCACATGGAGAGAATGAGTGAGGAAAGATTGACCAAGAGGATATATGTGTCGGAGGTGGAGGGAACGAGGAGAAGAGGGAGACCAAATTGGAGGTGGAAAGATCGAGTGAAAAAGATTTTGTTTGATCGGGGCCTGAACATGCAGGAGGGTGAAAGGAGGGCAAGGAATAGAGTGAATTGGAGCGATGTGGTATACCGGGGTTGACGTGCTGTCAATGGATTGAATCAAGGCATGTGAAGCGTCTGGGGTAAACCATGGAAAGCTGTGTAGGTATGTATATTTGCGTGTGTGGACGTATGTATATACATGTGTATGGGGGGGGGGCCATTTCTTTCGTCTGTTTCCTTGCGCTACCTCGCAAACGCGGGAGACAGCGACAAAGTATAATAAAAAAAAATAAATGGCTCATGGTGAAGTACCTGAGGATTGGTGGAATGCATGCAGAGTGCTATTGAACAAAGGCAATGGGGATAAAGGTGAGTGTTCAAATTACAGAGGTATACGTTTCCTGAGTATTCCTGAGAAATCATATGAGAGGGTGAAGGCATGTACAAAACATCAGATTGGGGAAGAGCAGTGTGGTTTCAGAAGTGGTAGAGGATGTGTGGATCAGGTGTTTGCTTTGAAGAATGTATGAGAAAAATACTTAGAAAAACAAATGGATTTGTATGTAGCATTTATGGATCTAGAGAAGGCACATGATGAGAGTTGATAGAGATGCTTTGTGGAAGGTATTAAGAGTATATGGTATGGGAGGCAAGCTGCTGGAAGCAGTGAGAAGTTTTTATCGAGGATGTAAGGCATGTGTACGAGTAGGAAGAGAGGAAAGTGATTGGTTTCTCAGTGAATGTTGGTTTGCGGTAGGGGTGCGTGATGTCTCCATGGTTATTTAGTTTCTTTATGGATGAGGTTGTTAGGGAGGTGAATGCAAGAGTTTCGGAGAGAGGGGCAAGTATGCAGTCTGTCGTGGGTGAAAGGGCTTGGGAAGTGAGTCAGTTGTTCGCTAAAGATACAGCGCTGGTGGCTGATTTGGGTAAGAAACTGCAGAAGCTAGTGATTGAGTTTGGTAAAGTGTGTGAAAGAAGAAAGCTGAGAGTAAATGTGAATAAGAGCAAGGTTATTAGATACAGTAGGGTTGAGGGACAAGTCAATTGGGAGGAAAGTTTGAAAGGAGAAAAACTGGAGGAAATGAAGTGTTTTAGATATCAGGGAGTGGATTTGGCAGTGGATGGAACGATGGAAGTGGAAGTGAGTCACAGGGGCGGGGAGGGGCCGAAAGTTCTGGGAGCGTTGAAAAATGTATGAAAGGCGAGAACATTATCTCGGAAAGCAAAAATGGGTATGTTTGAAAGAAAAGTGGTTCCAACGATGTTATATTTTTGCAAGGCGTGGGCTATAGATGGGGTTGTACGGAGGAAGGTGCAATGTGTTGGAAATGAGATGTTTGAGGACAATATTTAGTGTGAGGCGGTTTGACCGAGTAAGTAATGAAAGGATAAGAGAGATATGTGGTGATAGAAAGAGTGTGGTCGAGAGAGAAGAAGAGGGTGTATTGAAATGATTTGGTCACATGGAGAGAATTAGTGAGGAAAGATTGACAAAGGGAATATATGTGTCAGAGGTGGAGGGAATGAGGAGTAGTAGGAGGCCAAATTGTAGGTGGAAATATGGAGTGAAAAAGATTTTGAGCGCCTCGGGGCCTGAACATGCAGGAGGGTGAAAGGCGTGCAAGGAATAGAGTGAAATGGAACGATGTGGTATACCGGGGTCGACGTGCTGTCAGTGGATTGAACCAGGGCATGTGAGGCGTCTTGGGTAAACCATGGAAAGTTTTGTGGGGCGTGGATGTGGAAAGGGAACTGTGGTTTCGGTGCATTACACATGACAGCTAGAGACTGAGTGTGAACGAATGTGGCCTTTGTTGTCTTCTCCTAGGGCTACCTCGCGCCTGCGGGGGGAGGGTGGTGCTATATCATGTGTGGCTGGGTGGCGACGTGAATCGATGAAGGTAACAAGTATGAATATGTGCATGTGCTTATATGTGTATGTCTGTATATGTATATGTATGAATACGTTTAAATGTATAGAAATGTATATGTGCGTGTGCGGGCGTTTATGTATATGTGTATGTGGGTGGGTTGGGCCTTTTTTTTCGCCTGTTTCCTTGCGCCACCTCGCTAACGCGGGAGACTCCAACTAAATATAATAGATAAATGAAATTTGTATATATATATATATATATATATATATATATCATACAAACCCCCAACAGTCAGGATCCCTGCGTGGCAGGCGGGAGCGCTACTGCAAGGCTATGATCGCTGTTACTAGGGAAATGATCATTCGAATACTATGTTATCAAATACCTTTCGTCTCACGTTGGTGAGCAACGGGGTCTAGGCCAGTCAAATCCCATCAGGCTCACGCACAGCCCATATAAGCAATGACACATATATATAAAGTCAAGAAACGGGGCAATACAGGTGTACAACTCCCTCGAAGTCACACTCAAGTTTTGATCACGATAGAGATGGGGACCCACAAATGTAAAACTCCTTCCTCGTATGGTACAAATAGGTAATTATAAATAGGTAGTACACTCTTCGGTCTCCGTTATGTTTTGATACGAATCATGGACGAGGCAGTCAGCCTACATCCCGCTCAAATGTTGATCCTTCCACAGGGTGGGTCCATAAATGTCTGTGCTGTGTGTATGTGTGAGTATGTGTGTGTGTGTGTGTGTGTGTGTGTGTGTGTGTGTGTGTGTGTGTGTGTGTGTGTGTGCACAGGAATAAAGACATCATAAACAGAGAAGATAAAGAGCCGGGACAACACAGGTGTAAAACTCTCTCCCAGTAACATCACAAATAGTTATCACAAATACACACACACACACACACACACACACACACACACACACACACACACACACACACACACACAGATGATGGATGAAGCATGGAAGGTCGGAGTTGGGGTCGTCATATAACTCCGGGAGCTTTCCCTATACAATAGGTCGGCTGTCAAAAGCTATGGTGATGGTGGGAGGTAAAAGCAATCATGGAGAGGAGGGACAGAGCGAATTGCTGGACTGGAAAAGAAAAGGCTAGATGGAGGGAAGGTTGCCTCTGCATTATATTTGAGTGAAATTGGTGATGGAGAGATGGAGGGAAGGTTCCCTCCAACTTTTATGTGAGTGACAGTGGTGATGGAGAGATGTAGGGAAGGTTACTTCTAACTTATATGTAAGTGACAGTGGTAATTGACAGATGGAGGGAAGGTTCCTTCTACTGTCCATGTGAGGGACAGTGGTAATGGACAGATGGAGCTTCGTTTCACTCAGAGCCAAAACAGCCAGGTTCCTTTCCTCAAACATACTACCTATCTCTCCTTTTTTCTCATCTTGGTTACATCCACACACATTTAGACACCCCCAATCTGAGCCTTCGAGGAGGATTAGCACTACCTGCGTGACTCCTCCTTCTGTTTTCCTTTTTAGAAATTGAAATACAAGGAGGGGAGGGTTTCTAGCCTTCTACGACACGCGGGGAATACGTGGGAAGTATTCTCTCTCATATATGTTTACTTTCTTTTTCTTCCATAATATTCGCCATTTTCTGCGTTAGCGAGGCTGCGTTAAGAACAGAGGACTGGACCTTTTAGGGAATATCCTCACCTGGCCTCCTTCTCTGTTCCTTCTTTTGGAAAATTATAAAAAAAAAAAAAAATGAGAGGGGAGGAATTCCAGCCCCCTGCTCCCTTCCCTTTTAGTCGCCTTCTACGACACGAAGGGAATACGTGGGAAGTATTCTTTCTCCCCTATCCCCAGGGATATATATATATATATATATATATATATATATATATATATATATATATATATATATATATATATATATATATATATATATTTATTTATTATTTATATTTATTAATTTTGCTTTGTCGCTGTCTCCCGCGTTGGCGTGGTAGCGCAAAGAAACACACGAAAGAATGGCCCAACCCGCCCACATACACATGTATATACATACACGTCCACACACGCAAATATACATACCTATACATCTCAATGTACACATATATATACACACACAGACATATACATATATACACATGTACATAATTCATACTGTCTGCCTTTATTTGTTCCCATCGCCACCTCGACACACATGGAATAACAACCCCCTCTCCCCTCATGTGAGCGAAGTAGCGCTAGGAGAAGACACCAAAGGCCCCATTCGTTCACACTCAGTCTCTAGTTGTCATGTAATAATGCACCGAAACCACAGCCCCCTTTCCACATCCAGGCCCCACACAACTTTCCATGGTTTACCCCAGACGCTTCACATGCCCTGGTTCAATCCACTGACACCACGTCGACCCCAGTATACCACATCGTTCCAATTCACTCTATTCCTTGCACGCCTTTCAACCTCCTGCATGTTCAAGCCCCGATCACTCAAAATCTTTTTCACTCAATCTTTCCACCTAAAATTTGGTCTTCCACTTCTCCTCGTTCCCTCCACCTCTGACACATATATCCTCTTGGTCAATCTTTCCCCACTCATTCTCTCCATGTGACCAAACCATTTAAAAAAAAAACGCTTTTGCTTTCTCAACCACAATCTTTTTATTTCCACACATCTCTCTTACCCTTACATTACTTACTCGATCAAACCACTTCACACCACATATTGTCCTCAAACATCTCGTTTCCAGCACACCCACCCTCCTGCGCACAAACCTATCCATAGCCCACGCCTCCCAACCATACAACATTGTTGGAACCACTATTCCTTCAAAGATACCCATTTTTACTTTCCGAAATAATGTTCTCGACTTCCAAACATTCTTCAATGCTCCCAGGATTTTCGCCCCCTCCCCCACCCTATGATTCACTTCCGCTTCCATGGTCCCATCCGCTGCCATATCCACTCCCAGATATCTAAAACACTTTACTTCCTCCAGTTTTTCTCCATTTAAACTTACCTCCCAATTGACTTGACCTTCAACCCTACTGTACCTAATAACCTTGCTCTTATTCACATTTACTCTTAACTTTCTTCTTTCACACACTTTACCAAACTCAGTCACCAGCTTCTGCAGTTTCTTACATGAATCATCCACCAGCGCTGTATCATCAGCGAACAACAACTGACTCACTTCCCAAGCTCTCTCATCCACAAACGACTGCATACTTGCCCCTCTTTCGAAAACTCTTGCATTCACCTCCCTAACAACCCCATCCATAAACAAATTAAACAACCATGGAGACATCATACACCCCTGCCGCAAACCTACATTCACTGAGAACCAATCACTTTCTTCTCTTCCTACACGTACACATGCCTTACATCCTAGATAAAAACTTTTCACTGCTTCTAACAATTTCCCTCCCACACCATATATTCTTAAAACTTTCTACAGAGCATCTCTATCAACTCTATCATATGCCTTCTCCAGATCCAAAAATGTTACATAAAAATCCATTTGCTTTTCTAAGTATTTCTCACATACATTCTTCAAAGCAAACACCTGATCCACACATCTTCTACCACTTCTGAAACCACACTGCTCTTCCCCAATCTGATGCTCTGTACATGCCTTCACCCTCTCAATCAATACCCTCCCATATAATTTACCAGGAATACTCAACAAACTTACACTTCTGTAATTTGAGCACTCACTTTTATCCCCTTTGCCTTTGTACAATGGCACTATGCAAGCATTCCGCCAATCCTCACGCACCTCACCATGAGTCATACATACATTAAATAACCTTACCAACCAATCAACAATCCAGTCACCCACTTTTTAAATAAATTCCACTGCAATACCATCCCGACTCGCTGCCTTGCCGGCTTTCATCTTCCGTAAAGCTTTTATTACCTCTTCTCTATTTACCAAATCATTTTCCCTAACCCTCTCACTTTGCACACCACCTCAACCAAAACACTCTATATCTGCCACTCTATCATCAAACACATTCAACAAACCTTCAAAATACTCACTCCATCTCCTTCTCACATCACCACTACTTGTTATCACCTCCCCATTAGCCCCCTTCACTGAAGTTCCCATTTGCTCCCTCTTCTTACGCACTTTATTTACCTCCTTCCAAAACATCTTTTTATTCTCCCTAAAATTTAATGATACTCTCTCACCCCAACTCTCATTTGCGCAATTTTTCACCTCTTGCACCTTTCTCTTCACCTCCTGCCTCTTTCTTTTATACCTCTCCCACTCATTTGCATTTTTTCCCTGCAAAAATCGTCTAAATGCCACTCTATTCTCTTTCACTAATAATCTTTCTTCTTCATCCCACCACTCAATACCTTTTCTAAGGAACCCACCTCCCACTCTTCTCATGCCGCAAGCATCTTCTGCGCAATCCATCACTGATTCCCTAAATACATCCCATTCCTCCCCCACTCCCCTTACCTCCTTTGTTCTCATCTTTTTCCATTCTGTACTCAGTCTCTCCTGGTACTTTCTCACACAAGTCTCCTTCCCAAGCTCACTTATTCTCACCACTCTCTTCACCCCAACATTCTCTCTTCTTTTCTGAAAACCCATACAAATCTTCACCTTCGCCTCCACAAGATAATGATCACACATCCCTCCAGTTGCACCTCTCAGCACATTAACATCTCTTTCGCGCGCCTATCACTTAACACGTAATCCAATAACGCTCTCTGGCCATCTCTCCTACTTACATACGTATACTTATGTATATCTCGCTTTTTAAACCAGGTATTCCCAATCACCAGCCCTTTTTCAGCACATAAATCTACAAGCTCTTCACCATTTCCATTTACAACACTGAACACTCCATGTATACCAATTATTCCCTCAACTGCCACATTACTCAACTTTGCATTCAAATCACCCATCACTATAACCCGGTCTTGTGCATCAAAACCACTAACACACTCATTCAGCTGCTCCCAAAACAATTGCCTCTCATGATCTTTCTTCTCATGTGGTGCAGATGCACCAATAATCACCCATCTCCCTCCATCAACTTTCAGTTTTACCCATATCAATCGAGAATTTACTTTCTTACACTCTATAACATACTCCCACAACTCCTGATTCAAGAGTAGCGCTACTCCTTCCCTTGCTCTTGTCCTCTCACTAACCCTTACTTTACTCCCAAGACATTCCCAAACCACTCTTCCCCTTTACCCTTAAGCTTCGTTTCACTCAATCACTCAATATATATATATATATATATATATATATATATATATATATATATATATATATATATATATATATATATATATATATATATATATATATATATGTATGTATATATATATATATATATATATATATATATATATATATATATATATATATATATATATATATATATATATATATATATATATATTTTTTTTTTTTTTCTTTCTTTCTTTTAAACTATTCGCCATTTCCCGCATTAGCGAGGTAGCGTTAAGAACAGAGGACTGGGCCTTTTTTGGAATATCCTCACCTAGCCCCCTCTGTTCCTTCTTTTGGAAAATTAAAAAAAAAAAAAAAAAAAAAAAAAAAAGAGAGGGGAGTATTTCCAGCCCCCCGCTCCCTCCCCTTTTAGTCGCCTTCTACGACACGCAGGGAATACGTGGGAAGTATTCTTAATCCCCTATCCCCAGGGAAGATATATATATATATATATATATATATATATATATATATATATATATATATATATATATATATATATATATATATATATATAAATTTTTCTTTTTTTTGCTTTGTCGCTGTATCCTTCGTTTGCGAGTTAGCGCAAGGAAACAGACGAAAGAAATGGCCCAACCCACCCCCAAACACATGTATATACATACGTCCACACACGCAAAAATACATACCTACACAGCTTTCCATGGTTTACCCCAGACGCTTCACATGCCTTGATTCAATCCACTGACAGCATGTCAACCACGGTATACCACATAGATCCAATTCACTCTATTCCTTGCCCTCCTTTCCCCCTCCTGCATGTTCAGGCCCCGATCACACACACACACACATATATATATATATATATATATATATATATATATATATATATATATATATATATATATATATATATATATATATATATATATATATATATATATATATATATATATATATATATCCCTGGGGATAGGGGATTAAGAATACTTCCCACGTATTCCCTGCGTGTCGTAGAAGGCGACTAAAAGGGGAGGGAGCGGGGGGCTGGAAATCCTCCCCTCTCGTTTTTTTTTTTAATTTTCCAAAAGAAGGAACAGAGGGGGCCAGGTGAGGATATTCCGAAAAAGGCCCAGTCCTCTGTTCTTAACGCTACCTCGCCAATGCGGGAAATGGCGAATAGTTTGAAAAAAAAAAAAAAAAAAATATATATATATATATATATATATATATATATATATATATATATATATATATATATATATATATATATATATATATATATATATATATATATATATATATATATATATATATTTTTTTTTTTTTTTTTTTATACTTTGTCGCTGTCTCCCGCGTTTGCGAGGTAGCGCAAGGAAACAGACGAAAGAAATGGCCCAACCCCCCCCCCCCCCCCCCCTACACATGTACATACACACGTCCACACACGCAAATATACATACCTACACAGCTTTCCATGGTTTACCCCAGACGCTTCACTTGCCTTGATTCAATCCACTGACAGCACGTCAACCCCTGTATACCACATCGCTCCAATTCACTCTATTCCTTGCCCTCCTTTCACCCTCCTGCATGTTCAGGCCCCGATCACACAAAATCTTTTTCACTCCATCTTTCCACCTCCAATTTGGTCTCCCTCTTCTCCTCGCTCCCTCCACCTCCGACACATATATTCTCTTGGTCAATCTTTCCTCACTCATTCTCTCCATGTGCCCAAACCATTTCAAAACACCCTCTTCTGCTCTCTCAACCACGCTCTTTTTATTTCCACACATCTCTCTTACCCTTACGTTACTTACTCGATCAAACTACCTCACACCACACATTTTCCTCAAACATCTCATTTCCAGCACATCCATCCTCCTGCGCACATCTCTATCCATAGCCCACGCCTCGCAACCATACAACATTGTTGGAACCACTATTCCTTCAAACATACCCATTTTTGCTTTCCGAGATATGTTCTCGACTTCCACACATTTTTCAAGGCTCCCAAAATTTTCGCCCCCTCCCCCACCCTATGATCCACTTCCGCTTCCATGGTTCCATCCGCTGACAGATCCACTCCCAGATATCTAAAACACTTCACTTCCTCCAGTTTTTCTCCATTCAAACTCACCTCCCAATTGACTTGACCCTCACCCCTACTGTACCTAATAACCTTGCTCTTATTCACATTTACTCTTAACTTTCTTCTTCCACACACTTTACCAAACTCAGTCACCAGCTTCCGCAGTTTCTCACATGAATCAGCCACCAGCGCTGTATCATCAGCGAACAACAACTGACTCACTTCCCAAGCTCTCTCATCCCCAACAGACTTCATACTTGCCCCTCTTACCAGGACTCTTGCATTTACCTCCCTAACAACCCCATCCATAAACAAATTAAACAACCATGGAGACATCACACACCCCTGCCGCAAACCTACATTCACTGAGAACCAATTTATAAAAATATAAATTTTAGGGAGAATAAAAAGATGTTCTGGAAGGAGGTAAATAAAGTGCGGAAGACAAGGGAGCAAATGGGAACTTCAGTGAAGGGCGCAAATGGGGAGGTGATAACAAGTAGTGGTGATGTGAGAAGGAGATGGAGTGAGTATTTTGAAGGTTTGTTGAATGTGTTTGATGATAGAGTGGCAGAAATAGGGTGTTTTGGTCGAGGTGGTGTGCAAAGTGAGAGGGTTAGGGAAAATGATTTGTTAAACAGAAAAGAAGTAGTAAAAGCTTTGCGGAAGATGAAAGCCGGCAAGGCAGCAGGTTTGGATGGTATTGCAGTGGAATTTATTAAAAAAGGGGGTGACTGTATTGTTGACTGGTTGGTAAGGTTATTTAATGTATGTATGACTCATGGTGAGGTGCCTGAGGATTGGCGGAATGCGTGCATAGTGCCATTGTACAAAGGCAAAGGGGATAAGAGTGAGTGCTCAAATTACAGAGGTATAAGTTTGTTGAGTATTCCTGGTAAATTATATGGGAGGGTATTGATTGAGAGGGTGAAGGCATGTACAGAGCATCAGATTGGGGAAGAGCAGTGTGGTTTCAGAAGTGGTAGAGTATGTGTGGATCAGGTGTTTGCTTTGAAGAATGTATGTGAGAAATACTTAGAAAAGCAAATGGATTTGTATGTAGCATTTATGGATCTGGAGAAGGCATATGATAGAGTTGATAGAGATGCTCTGTGGAAGGTATTATGAATATATGGTGTGGGAGGAAAGTTGTTAGAAGCAGTGAAAAGTTTTTATCAAGGATGTAAGGCATGTGTACGTGTAGGAAGAGAGGAAAGTGATTGGTTCTCAGTGAATGTAGGTTTGCGGCAGGGGTGTGTGATGTCTCCATGGTTGTTTAATTTGTTTATGGATGGGGTTGTTAGGGAGGTAAATGCAAGAGTTTTGGAAAGAGGGGCAAGTATGAAGTCTGTTGGGAATGAGAGAGCTTGGGAAGTGAGTCAGTTGTTGTTCGCTGATGATACAGCGCTGGTGGCTGATTCATGTGAGAAACTGCAGAAGCTGGTGACTGAGTTTGGTAAAGTGTGTAGAAGAAGAAAGTTAAGAGTAAATGTGAATAAGAGCAAGGTTATTAGGTACAGTAGGGTTGAGGGTCAAGTCAATTGGGAGGTGAGTTTGAATGGAGAAAAACTGGAGGAAGTGAAGTGTTTTAGATATCTGGGAGTGGATCTGGCAGCGGATGGAACCGTGGAAGCGGAAGTGGATCATAGGGTGGGGGAGGGGGCGAAAATTCTGGGGGCGTTGAAGAATGTGTGGAAGTCGAAAACATTATCTCGGAAAGCAAAAATGGGTATGTTTGAAGGAATAGTGGTTCCAACAATGTTGTATGGTTGCGAGGCGTGGGCTATGGATAGAGTTGTGCGCAGGAGGATGGATGTGCTGGAAATGAGATGTTTGAGGACAATGTGTGGTGTGAGGTGGTTTGATCGAGTGAGTAACGTAAGGGTAAGAGAGATGTGTGGAAATAAAAAGAGCGTGGTTGAGAGAGCAGAAGAGGGTGTTTTGAAGTGGTTTGGGCACATGGAGAGAATGAGTGAGGAAAGATTGACCAAGAGGATATATGTGTCGGAGGTGGAGGGAACGAGGAGAAGAGGGAGACCAAATTGGAGGTGGAAAGATGGAGTGAAAAAGATTTTGTTTGATCGGGGCCTGAACATGCAGGAGGGTGAAAGGAGGGCAAGGAATAGAGTGAATTGGAGCGATGTGGTATACCGGGGTTGACGTGCTGTCAGTGGATTGAATCAAGGCATGTGAAGCGTCTGGGGTAAACCATGGAAAGCTGTGTAGGTATGTATATTTGCGTGTGTGGACGTATGTATATACATGTGTATGGGGGGGGTTGGGCCATTTCTTTCGTCTGTTTCCTTGCGCTACCTCGCAAACGCGGGAGACAGCGACAAAGTATAATAAAAAAAAAATAAATATATATATATATATATATATATATATATATATATATATATATATATATATATATATATATTTTTCTTTTTTTTTGCTTTGTCGCTGTCTCCTTCGTTTGCGAGTTAGCGCAAGGAAACAGACGAAAGAAATGGCCCAACCCACCCCCATACACATGTATATACATACGTCCACACACGCAAATATACATACCTACACAGCTTTCCATGGTTTACCCCAGACGCTTCACATGCCCTGATTCAATCCACTGACAGCACGTCAACCACGGTATACCATATAGATCCAATTCACTCTATTCCTTGCCCTCCTTTCACCCTCCTGCATGTTCAGGCCCCGATCACACAAAATCTTTTTCACTCCATCTTTCCACCTAAAATTTGGTCTCCCACTTCTCCTCGTTCCCTCCACCTCCGACACATATATCCTCTTGGTCAATCTTTCCTCACTCATTCTCTCCATGTGCCCAAACCATTTCAAAACACCCTCACTGCTCTCTTAACCACGCTCTTTTTATTTCCACACATCTCTCTTACCCTTGCGTTACTTACTCGATCAAACCACCTCACACCACACATTGTCCTCAAACATCTCGTTTCCAGCACATCCATCCTCCTGCGCACAACTCTATCCATAGCACACGCCTCGCAACCATACAACATTGTTGGAACCACTATTCCTTCAAACATACCCATTTTTGCTTTCCGAGAAAATGTTCTCGACTTCCACACATTCTTCAAGGCTCCCAGGATTTTCGCCCCCTCCCCCAACCTATGATCCACTTCCGCTTCCATGGTTCCATCCGCTGCCAGATCCACTCCCAGATATCTAAAACACTTTACTTCCTCCAGTTTTTCTCCATTCAAACTTACCTCCCAATTGACTTGACCCTCACCCCTACTGTACCTAATTTCCTTGCTCTTATTCACATTTACTCTTAACTTTCTTCTTTCGCACACTTTACCAAACTCAGTCACCAGCTTCTGCAGTTTCTCACATGAATCAGCCACCAGCGCTGTCTCATCAGCGAACAACAACTGACTCACTTCCCAAGCTCTCTCATCCCCAACAGACTTCATCCTTGCCCCTCTTTCCAAAACTCTTGCATTCACCTCCCTAACAACCCCATCCATGAACAAATTAAACAACCATGGAGACATCACACACCCCTGCCGCAAACCTACATCCACTGAGAACCAATCACTTTCCTCTCTTCCCACACGTACACATGCCTTACATCCTCGATAAAAACTTTTCACTTCTTCTAACAACTTGCCTCCCACACCATATATTCATAATACC
This sequence comes from Panulirus ornatus, assembly GCF_036320965.1. Lineage (NCBI taxonomy): Eukaryota > Metazoa > Arthropoda > Malacostraca > Decapoda > Palinuridae > Panulirus > Panulirus ornatus. The sequence goes on from NC_092295.1 coordinate 12,567,345, forward strand.
TTCCACAGAGCATCTCTATCAACTCTATCATATGCCTTCTCCAGATCCATAAATGCTACATACAAATCCATTTGCTTTTCTAAGTATTTCTCACACACATTCTTCAAAGCAAACACCTGATCCACACATCATCTACCACTTCTGAAACCACACTGCTCTTCCTCAATCTGATGCTCTGTACATGCCTTCATCCTCTCAATCAATATCCTCCCATATAATTTACCAGGAATACTCAACAAACTTATACCTCTGTAATTTGAGCACTCACTCTTATCCCCTTTGCCTTGTACAATGGCACTATGCATGCATTCCGCCAATCCTCAGGCACCTCACCATGAGTCATACATACATTAAATAACTTTACCAACCAGTCAATAATACAGTCACCCCCTTTTTTAATAAATTCCACTGCACTGCAATACCATCGATATATATATATATATATATATATATATATATATATATATATATATATATATATATATATATATATATATATATATATATTATCCCTGGGGATAGGGGAGAAAGAATACTTCCCACGTATTCCCTGCGTGTCGTAGAAGGCGACTAAAAGGGGAGGGAGCATGGGCTGGAAATCCTCCCCTCTCGTTTTTTTTTTAATTTTCCAAAAGAAGAAACAGAGAATTGGGCCAGGTGAGGGTATTCCCTCAAGGCCCAGTCCTCTGTTCTTAACGCTACCTCGCTAACGCGGGAAATGGCGAATAGTTTGAAAAAAAAAAAAAAAAAAATATATATATATATATATATATATATATATATATATATATATATATATATATATATTTTTTTTTTTAAACTATTCGCCATTTCCCGCGTTAGCGAGGTAGCGCTAAGAACAGAGGACTGGGCCCTTTTCGGAATATCCTCACCTGGCCCCCTCTGTTCCTTCTTTTGGAAAATTAAAAAAAAAAACGAGAGGGGAGGATTTCCAGCCCCCCGCTCCCTCCCCTTTTAGTCGCCTTCTACGACACGCAGGGAATACGTGGGAAGTATTCTTAATCCCCTATCCCCAGGGATAATATATATATATATATATATATATATATATATATATATATATATATATATATATATATATATATATATATATATATATATATATATATATATATCTTTCACTCATACTATTCGCCATTTCCCGCATTAGCGAGGTAGTGTTAAGAACGGAGGACTGTGCCTTTGAGGGAATATCCTCACCTGGCCCCCTTCTCTGTTCCTTCCTTTGGAAAATTAGAAAAAAAAAAAACGAGGGGGAGGATTTCCAGCCACCCGCTCTCCTCTTTTAGTCGCCTTCTACGACACGCAGGGAACACGCGGGAAGTATTCTTTCTCCCCTATCCCCAGGGATAATATATATATATATATATTAGGTACAGTAGGGTTGAGGGTCAAGTCAATTGGGAGGTGAGTTTGAATGGAGAAAAACTGGAGGAAGTGAAGTGTTTTAGATATCTGGGAGTGGATCTGTCAGCGGATGGAACCATGGAAGCGGAAGTGGATCATAGGGTGGGGGAGGGGGCGAAAATTTTGGGAGCCTTGAGAAATGTGTGGAAGTCGAGAACATTATCTCGGAAAGCAAAAATGGGTATGTTTGAGGGAATAGTGGTTCCAACAATGCTGTATGGTTGCGATGCGTGGGCTATGGATAGAGTTGTGCGCAGGAGGATGGATGTGCTGGAAATGAGTTGTTTGAGGACAATGTGTGGTGTGAGGTGGTTTGATCGAGTAAGTAACATAAGGGTAAGAGAGATGTGTGGAAATAAAAAGAGCGTGGTTGAGAGAGCAGAAGAGGGTGTTTTGAAATGGTTTGGGCACATGGAGAGAATGAGTGAGGAAAGATTGACCAAGAGGATATATGTGTCGGAGGTGGAGGGAACGAGGAGAAGAGGGAGACCAAATTGGAGGTGGAAAGATGGAGTGAAAAAGATTTTGTGTGATCGGGGCCTGAACATGCAGGAGGGTGAAAGGAGGGCAAGGAATAGAGTGAGTTTGAGCGATGTGGTATACAGATGTTGACGTGCTGTCAGTGGATTGAATCAGGGCATGTGAAGCGTCTGGGGTAAACCATGGAAAGCTGTGTAGGTATGTATATTTGCGTGTGTGGACGTATGTATATACACGTGTATGGGGGTGGGTTGGGCCTTTTATTTCGTCTGTTTCCTTGCGCTACCTCGCAAACGCGGGAGACAGCGACAAAGCAAAAAAAAAAAAAAGATATATATATATATATATATATATATATATATATATATATATATATATATATATATATATATATATATATATATAGATAGATAGATAGATAGATAGATAGATATTTTTTTTTTTTTTTTTTTTTTCTTTGTCGCTGTCTCCCGCGTTTGCGAGGTAGCGCAAGGAAACAGACGAAAGAAATGGCCCAACCCACCCCCATACACATGTATATACATACGTCCACACGCGCAAAATATACATACCTACACAGCTTTCCATGGTTTACCCCAGACGCATCACATGCTCCGATTCAATCCACTGACAGCACGTCAACCCCGTTATACCACAACGCTCCAATTCACTCTATTCCTTGCCCTCCTTTCACTCTCCTGCATGTTCAGGCCCCGATCACACAAAATCTTTTTCACTCCATCTTTCCACCTCCAATTTGGACTCCCTCTTCTCCTCGTTCCCTCCACCTCCGACACATATATCCTCTTGGTCAATCTTTCCTCACTCATTCTCTCCATGTGCCCAAACCATTTCAAAACACCCTCTTCTGCTCTCTCAACCACGCTTTTTTATTTCCACATATCTCTCTTACCCTTACGTTACTTACTCGATCAAACCACCTCACACCAAACATTGTCCTCAAACATCTCATTTCCAGCACATCCATCCTCCTGCGCACAACTCTATCAATAGCCCACGCCTCGCAACCATACAACATTGTTGGAACCACTATTCCTTCAATCATACCCATTTTTGCTTTCCGAGATAATGTTCTCGACTTCCACACATTCTTCAAGGCTCCCAGGATTTTCGCCCCCTCCCCCACCCTATGATCCACTTCCGCTTCCACGGTTCCATCCGCTGCCAGATCCACTCCCAGATATCTAAAACACTTTACTTCCTCCAGTTTTTCTCCATTCAAACTTACCTCCCAATTGACTTGACCCTCAACCCTACTGTACCTAATAACCTTGCTCTTATTCACATTTACTCTTAACTTTCTTCTTTCACACACTTTACCAAACTCAGTCACCAGCTTCTGCAGTTTCTCACATGAATCAGCCACCAGCGCTGTATCATCAGCGAACAACAACTGACTCACTTCCCAAGCTCTCTCATCCCCAACAGACTTCATACCTGCCCCTCTTTCCAAAACTCTTGCATTCACCTCCCTAACAACCCCATCCATAAACAAATTAAACAACCATGGAGACATCACACACCCCTGCCGCAAACCTACATTCACTGAGAACCAATCACTTTCCTCTCTTCCTACACGTACACATGCCTTACATCCTCGATAAAAACTTTTCACTGCTTCTAACAACTTGCCTCCCACACCATATATTCTTAATACTTTCCACAGAGCATCTCTATCAACTCTATCATGTGCCTTCTCCAGATCCATAAATGCTACATAGAAATCTATTTGCTTTTCTAAGTATTTCTCACATACATTCTTCAAAGCAAACACCTGATCCACACATCCTCTACCACTTCTGAAACCACACTGCTCTTCCCCAATCTGATGCTCTGTACATGCCTTCACCCTCTCAATCAATACCCTCCCATATAATTTACCAGGAATACTCAACAAACTTATACCTCTGTAATTTGAGCACTCACTCTTATCCCCTTTGCCTTTGTACAAAGGCACTATGCACGCATTCCGCCAATCCTCAGGCACCTCACCATGAGTCATACATACATTAAATAACCTTACCAACCAGTCAATAATACAGTCACCCCCTTTTTTAATAAATTCCACTGCAATACCATCCAAACCTGCTGCCTTGCCGGCTTTCATCTTCCGCAAAGCTTTTACTACCTCTTCTCTGTTTACCAAATCATTTTCTCTAACCCTCTCACTTTGCATACCACCTCGACCAAAACACCCTATATCTGCCACTCTATCATCAAACACATTCAACAAACCTTCAAAATACTCACTCCATCTCCTTCTCACATCACCACTACTTGTTATCACCTCCCCATTTGCGCCCTTCACTGAAGTTCCCATTTGCTCCCTTGTCTTACGCACTTTATTTACCTCCTTCCAGAACATCTTTTTATTCTCCCTAAAATTTAATGATACTCTCTCACCCCAACCCTCATTTGCCGTCTTTTTCACCTCTTGCACCTTCCTCTTGACCTCCTGTCTCTTTCTTTTATACATCTCCCATTTTATATATATATATATATATATATATATATATATATATATATATATATATATATATATATATATATATATATATATATATATAATCTAGTGACCGTCCAATCTGCCTCGTATAGAGACTCCCAAGAAGTGGGAAGCTAATTAGTAAACGTAATGTGCCAAAATATGACAGTCAGTGAGTGTATGTGTGGTCATTATGGAGATCTAATGCATGGATCAGGACTACAGCGAACTCGTTTTCTGTTGACTTAACTCCTCTCTTAAAAGCAACAAAACTACCTTCCACACGGAGAGAAAATTATTGGCCTTTGGCGTCTACATAACAAGAAGTTATTCTCTCTTCTTTCTTTATAATGGGAGAGTTACTCCTAAAACTCCTTCTGAGGTTCACAATGGAACAGAATGAAATTCCCTGAGGCAGTGTGTGAGGGACTTGCTATATTATCTTCCCATCACTTGTTCTTTTTCCTGTTTGCTTTGAACGCTACTGCTCCTGACTCACACTTGCATTCCTTGTTAAATGCCATGTCAGAAGATCTCTGATGTACGTATTTCTTGAGATAGAAGCTTACTTGAATAATGTGGTTCTAATCAGAAACTGACGTGCGGGTTGTATACCTTGCACAGCAGTTAAGGAAATTAGCAGTTATATCTCCTGGACTACATATGTTTATCAAATCTCATGAATTGTCAAGTAATTTGTGCTCTTCTATGAAATTATGTCGTCTCTACCTGGCCCATTCTACAACTTAGACCATTTGTGTTTATATACAGGAACTTCTGTTTCCCATTTTCATTACGAGACATAGTCTCCCACAGGCAACATTTGTGGTCCAGGTTTAAGAGCAGCTCATTCATTATTTTGCTATGCTAATCCAGGACCTGATCGTTCGAATCTGAATGTTCCTGGCTTTTAGTACGTGAATTATGGATCTGTTTACTGTGCTGGCCAGGAACTAATGTACCAGCTTGGCTTGCCTTACGCAGATTTCCTTCAGTTTGGGGGAGGTATCATGTATTGTGGATGGTCTTGCATGATATGTAGGGAGAGAGAGAGAGAGAGAGAGAGAGAGAGAGAGAGAGAGAGAGAGAGAGAGAGAGAGACAGACAGACAGACAGAGACAGACAGACAGACAGAGACAGACAGACAGAGGAAGTATATGGTTGGCCATGAAGTAAGAGAGAGAGAGAGAGAGAGAGAGAGAGAGAGAGAGAGAGAGAGAGAGACAGACAGACAGACAGACAGACAGACAGACAGAGACAGACAGACAGAGGAAGTATATGGTTGGCCATGAAGTAAGAGAGAGAGAGAGAGAGAGAGAGAGACAGACAGACAGACAGACAGAGACAGACAGACAGAGGAAGTATATGGTTGGCCATGAAGTAAGAGAGAGAGAGAGAGAGAGAGAGAGAGAGAGAGAGAGAGAGAGAGAGAGAGGAAGTATATGATTGTCCATGAAGTAAGAGAGAGAGAGAGAGAGAGCGAGGAAGTATATGGCTGGCCTTGAAGTAAGAGAGAGAGAGAGAGAGAGAGAGAGAGAGAGAGAGAGAGAGAGAGAGAGAGAGAGAGAGAGAGAGAGAGAGAGAGAGAGAGAGAGAGAGAGAGGAAGTATATGATTTGGCCATGAAGTACTGATCAACATGGAAATCAAAATGGATTTTGGCAATACCTCACCACTTCAGCTTCGAAGACGTCCATAAGACAGGGACTAGAACTGAAGAACAACTGAAGGCAACTTTAACCTCAAGATTTTTCAGTAGTGCAGTTTTCCAATATTCTAATGACCATACGAGGGTATTCTTACCAGCTAATCTCCAACACACTCATCGTAACACACTCTCGAATTCATTATGAACTTAATTGCGTCTACTGTTTATGACGTTATAATTATCCCTCTATTATGGTTTAGAAATTCTTGTAACTGGAAACATACTTCCCAATATCCTACTTGTCATACATACATATTGGCCTCGAATATCCTAATTTATTTTTGATATAAATGCCTAAAATTCCAGTTGTCATACATGGTAGTTTGCTTCATTCATACGCTTCGACCAAACCTTCGAAGCTCCTGAGGCTATTTACTTTTACAAAACAATGTTTTAATCATCTTTACATCATAATATGGTAATCATGAGCACTGTGATAGTCTCTTAAAACTAGTTTTTGACTCTCGAATCACATGACATGTCAGTGTGCAACGCTCCTGTAGCTCCACAAGTTAATGTCTCGTTAACAAGGTGGCATGACATGTCAGTGTGCAACGGTCCTGTAGCTCCACAAGTTAATGTCTCGTTAACAAGGTGGCATGACATGTCAGTGTGCAACGCTCCTGTAGCTCCACAAGTTAATGTCTCGTTAACAAGGTGGCATGACATGTCAGTGTACAACGCTCCTGTAGCTCCACAAGTTAATGTCTCGTTAACAAGGTGGCATGACATGTCAGTGTGCAACGCTCCTGTAGCTCCACAAGTTAATGTCTCGTTAACAAGGTGGCATGACATGTCAGTGTGCAACGGTCCTGTAGCTCCACAAGTTAATGTCTCGTTAACAAGGTGGCATGACATGTCAGTGTGCAACGCTCCTGTAGCTCCACAAGTTAATGTCTCGTTAACAAAGTGGCATGACATTCCCCCAGTTTTCCCTGGGTCAGTGAGGCAGCCTGGATGATGTCAGGCTAAACATTGTGGAGGTAATACCAAGTGTATGTGGTCGACGTGCACTCCCTTCCTCACACATGGACCTTCTACCATCTACACCACAAGACATCTCTCCCTCCTCCGGTCTTCGCGAGGCCTCTGTGCCTCACCCTCCAGCTGGTGTCGTAAACTGTGCCTCACCCTCCAGCTGGTGTTGCAATCTGTGCCTCACCCTTCAGCTGGTGCCGTACCCTGTGCCTCATCTTCCACCTGGTTTCGAAATGTGCCTCATCCTCCAGCTGGTGTCGTAATCTGTGCCTCACCCTCCAGCTGGTGTCATAATCTGTGCCTCACCCTCCAGCTGGTGTTGTAATCTTGCCTCACCCTCCAGCTGGTGTCGTAATCTGCCCCTAACCCTCCAACTGGTGTCATAATCTGTGCCTCACCCTTCAGCTGGTGTCGTGATCTGTGCCTCACCCTCCAGCTGATGTCGTGATCTGTGCTTCACCCTCCAGCTGGTGTCATGATCTGTGCCTCACTCTCCAGCTGGTGTCGTGATCTGTGCCTCACCCTCCAGCTATTGTCGTAATCTGTACCTAACCTTCCAGCTGGTGTCGTAATCTGTGCCTCACCATCTAGCTGGTGTCATGATCTGTGCCTCACTCTCCACCTGGTGTTATGATCTATGCCTTACCCTCCAGCTGGTATCGTGATCTGTGCCACATCCTCCAGCTGGTGTCGTAATCTGTGCCTCACCCTCCAGCTGGTGTCGTAATCTGTGCCTCACCCTCCAGCTGGTGTCATAATATGTGCCTCACTCTCCAGCTGGTGTTATGATCTATGCCTTACCCTCCAGCTGGTGTCGTGATCTGTGCCTCACCCTGCAGCTGGTGTTGTAATCTGTGTCTCACCCTTCAGCTGGTGCCGTACCCTGTGCCTCATCTTCCACCTGGTTTCGAAATGTGCCTCATCCTCCAGCTGGTGTCGTAATCTGTGCCTCACTCTCCAGCTGGTGTTGTAATCTGTGCCTCACCCTCCAGCTGGTGTTGTAATCTTGCCTCACCCTCCAGCTGGTGTCGTAATCTGCCCCTAACCCTCCAGCTGGTGTCATAATCTGTGCCTCATCCTCCAGGTGGTGACATAACCTGTGCCTCACCCTCCAGCTGGTTTCGTAACCTGTGCCTCACCCTCCAGCTGGTTTCGTAACCTGTGCCTCACCCTCCAGCTGGTGTCGTAACCTGTGCCTCACCCTCCAGCTGGTGTCGTAACCTGTGCCTCACCCTCCAGCTGGTGTCGTAACCTGTGCCTCACCCTCCAGCTGGTGTCGTAATCTGTGCCTCACCCTCCAGCTGTTGTCGTAATCTGTACCTAACCCTCCAGCTGGTGTCTCATAACCTGTGCCTCACCTACCAGCTGGTGTCGTAATCTGTGCCTCACCCTCCAGCTGGTGTCGTAACCTGTGCCTCACCCTCCAGCTGGTGTCGTAATCTGTACCTAACCCTCCAGCTGGTGTCGTAACCTGTGCCTCACCCTCCAGCTGGTGTCGTAATCTTGCCTCACCCTCCAGCTGGTGTCGTAATCTGTGCCTCAAACCTCCTCCACTTGATGTCGTAATCTAACGGTCCCCGAGTGATATTGCCTCATACCTCAAAAGCAAAGCTAACAATAACGAGAGAGTTTCACTGATTGCTCGTTACTATGTGGCTGTTGCCAGCTCAAGGATAAGGCGCTGTAATCTTTGTGTTCTTACACAACTGAGCTCCAGACTTTGCATTTTCTCATGTGTTGTTCTGATAATTACGACCAAACTTTTATCAAAAGATTTTTCCTCTTAGTTTCTATATTTTCTAACTTTTCTTTCGTTAATTCCTGGTGCTTAATTAGTCTGCAATTGGAGCTTTTGGCAGAGAAATATCATCAAACTTTTGTTGTATGAAATCATGGCTAAGGATGCAGTAGTGTTGATCTGTTACCTTATGAGCATTTCCTGCTTACCCATTGATGGCTCATCAATTGCCTCTTTCTCCTTTACACGTGAAAACAGACATCCACTGCTGAGACACCAGTGATATGAGTGTGTGTCTCCAGTGGATCCAGATATGTGTTTGCAATAACCTGAGTTATAGTTGTTGTCTTATACCATCCAACAACAGGGGACACAACTTTTTCTACACAAGAGACGAATCCTGGGGTTTGAAATCCTAGACACAAGATAATTCTGACCTTTTCTTTCATCATTTGTTACAAGACCAAACGCTCAGCAACGTCCAATTTGTCCTTCTTTGTTCCTGTAGAACCGGGCAATCTGAAGTGAACAGATGGAACGATCAATACTGTAGCTACTCCAGAGACAACGTTCATTCTTCATCAACTAATAGACCAATTAGGATCATTTATATACCTTAATCATAGCAGTATATCATAGCACTGTATGGTGGAGGGTGGGGGTAGACATGATATACATGGAAGAGACGAAGCTAGGATGCCATTTGGTAATCACATGTTTACCAAATGGCGTCCTAGCTTCGGCTCTTCGATGTATATCAACTGACTGTTATATTTCTCTCTTGTGTCTCCCCTAATGATGTGATTATTACACGAAAGTGCACTTGGGAACTTTTCGTGTTTCATTTTCCCCGTGGACTCATAGGAATATCTTGATCACGTGTAAAATTGTGATCCTTTCCAATATATATTTGATATGTAGACACATACAAACATCCGCATACACATAATCATAGAGTGCACACACACACGCGCACACACACACACAGACACATACACACACACACACACACACACACACACACACACACACACACAAGCACACACATACACACACACACACACACACAAGCACACACACACACACACATACACACACACACACACACACACACACACGCGCGCGCGCGCGCGCGCGCACGCACACATACCTATAAACCATGAATTACGCATTGGGCCACTCCAGTTCAAATCCGAGGTGTGCCAGTCGGCCCTCAGCCAACCCAGGTGTTGATTCTCCCCAGATATTGTCGGTAAATGGAGTAACTGGCTTGTGTGTGTGTGTGTGTGTGTGTGTGTGTGTGTGTGTGTGTCTGTCTGTCTGTCTGTCTGTCTCTGTGTACATATATACAAGGTTATAAGACAAGGTAACATGAACGTTCCGCTCTCTCCCCATAACATACAAATGGTAATCATAAATAGTACTGATAAATATGTAAGACAAACGTGTTACGAATAATGATACAAGAAAACCTTAGACCGACAGAAACAGCAGAGCCTGACTACCAGTGGAGTCTGGCCTCAGTGAGAGCACTTAAATGATCAACGGGAAATGTATCTGTGTCGTGGTATATACAAAGGAATACAGAGGAAGTGGCACAGCAACAGTCCACTGGGTTCCTTTGTGAGTGCAAGAATAACCAGGATATTGTCATTGTGATTATGGAGACGCAAATAGTGTAAGTCATGGACCTGAAGCGAAGTATCTATCAAGTCTATTCCCAATCGTTTCTGTAGTTATGCTTTGAACCGCTCTAATTGGTAGTCCTTCCATGTGTTCACAATTCTGCTGAAGAAAAATTCTTCGTCTTATTCGAGGTGAAACTTATGCCCACGATTTTGTATCCATTACCACGAGCGAAAACGGTTAATCTAGTCTTACGTAACTTGAGAGACCAAGATTATCAGATCCTTTCATAATTTTACATATTAGTGTTAGATCACCTCTAAACGTTCTCTTTCTAAGCTGAAAAGACTCGAGTCGTTTAATCTGCTCTCGCAAGAGAGTTTCTCAGTCCGGGTATTATCTTCGCAGCTGGACGCTGTACTCTCTCCATTCTGTCTATGTCTTCTTTTACTTAGGATGACCAAAATTGATCACAATCCTTAAGCTCAGGACGAACCATTGACTTGTTAAGAGTAAGTATGATTTCACTAGACTTACATTGGAAGGCTCTACCTATGAGTCCAAGAATTGTTTGCTCTTTTCATTGCCTTTTTACATTGCTTACTTGGTTATATGTCACCAGAGATTATTATGTCTGTCTTTTTCCTCATTTACCTTTTTGTAGTTCAACAGAATTCATACTGTAGCTTGCCTTTTCCTTTTTTACTACCGGTATTTATATCTTTTTGTTCTTATCGATGTCAAAATTCATTCGCCACCTGTGGGCCTAATCCATCAGTTTGTCTCTGTCAGTGTGAAGCCGTTGACGCTCAAGTTCATTTATGCATTTATTTCCAAGCATTGTATCATCGGCGAATCTTGATACCTTGTAATGCAGGCCATTATCAATAACATATGAATGAGAAAGAGACCCCGGTCTCAAGACCAATCCCTGTGGTACTCCACTTCTTACGTCTAACCAATCTGAGGTTTGACCATTCATTATAACGCTTTGTTTACAGATAGTCAACCAATTTCTTACCCACCGAAGTACAACCGCGTCAAATTTAAGCGAATTCATTTCTCCTAACAAACTTTTCGTGCGGAACTTTATCGAATGCTTTTTGAAAATCTTGATAGATGAAATCAATTGCTTTACTTTCGTCATAGAACTTGATTATATCATAAAAGAAATTAAACAACTTTGTCAGACGTGTGCGATTTCGTTGCCAACGATGATGAGGATCGTTTATGAAGCGATGATTCTTTACACGGTTTACAATTCTATCTCGAATGATGGTTTCCACAAGCTTTTCATCCACAGTCGTAAGAGTAATAGGATCATAATTTCCGGGCGGTGACTTATTACCTATTTTGAATATCTGTGTTACATTGACAAATTTCCATTCGTGTGGAACTTTACCTATAACAAGTGACACTGAAAAGGGCAGTTCAGGGCTTCTTTTCGTGTTTCGGTTCTTTTATTGTCCCCAGATCAAACTTATTAGGACCTGCCGATATAACAATTATCATTTTGTTTATTGCTGAAAGTATGTCTTCGGCTTTTATGCCAATCTGTTGAAGAGCATTCCCCTCTCTTATCAATGAAACTGGATTCGAGATATGAGTTGCGTCTTCGATTGTAAATTCTGATGCAAATAAGGCACTTAAGAATCTTGCTAATGTTGAAAGAAATCACAATTGAGCGCAAGATCAAATAGATTCCATTCTTAACCAAAGAAAAGTGAAACAAGATAAGTTCCCAAGTGCACTTTCGTGTAATGATCACATCATCAGGGAGATACAGGAAAGAAATATAACAATTAGTTCATATACAACAAAGAGACGTAGATAGGACGCCATTTGGTAAACAAGTACCTACCCAAATGGAGGTCGGGTGCGTTCACATCTGGCAACTGTTATGAGAGAAGGTCTCATCTATTACGGTGATAGCCAGTCATCAGATTAGATATTATATTTCCCAGGATGGGAGATGATCCCATCCATTACGACGATAGCCAGACATCAAGTTAGATATCATGTTTCCCAGGATGGCCACCAGAGTGGTAACCTGGCCCCATTAGGTCCTCCCTTCCATCACAAGGATCTATTCCCCACAGGATCAGACGACCACTTTGCCTACTTCCCTTTCAGCATTTCTTGGCCTGGACCTCCAGCTCGAGTGGTTATCTCACGTTTCTGACCAAAATCATAACTTTAAATCTAGGTTAAATTTTATATAAGCATGAAATAATGTTAGAGTAGATAGAGACGGTTATACATCGATTGGTACGATAACATCCAACCATACCAGTTACAGGGTAGGTCTCCATGGATGAGCATACTTGAAAGAAAATGGGTTTTAAGTGTAGTATACCCACTAAGTAATACAAGACCTAAAAATGATATATCCGCGAAGTTATATCATTTGTAACGTCAAACGAAGATATAACATAAGATAGAAATGAAACCAGTTCATTTGACCAGGTAGAATATTCTCTCCTGATCAACCATAGCAATCATGATAATGTGTGCCCAAGCCTCACGTTTTCGTTGTATCTGTGACGTAGCAGCGTTTTTAGAACAAAACTTTTCCAGTCACGGGAAAATATTTGTTATATTACAATTAAGTTTAAACAAAATAGCCCATAACTATTGCACTAATATATTCATTTAATCGTTTACAGTAAAACAGAATGACATATGTGTACATACCAAAGAAGAGAAGCGTTTCATTACTGGGAAGTCAACCAGATGAACACATAAGTAATGTGTTTATTTTGACTGTAAATTTATAATAGATATTTTCCTCATTGATATCAATCATATATATATAAAATCAAGTGATATAGTTACATATTGCTTCGATACCTTACCCATCTTTGTCAGCTGTCTATATCACGTGAGGACATACCATGTGTTCATGAAGTTCTGAGGCAACTTTAAGTTTACTAAAGTCGCACGGTAGCTTGAGAAGTACATGGGCAACATGCGTGGTGTATTTGGTCGTACAATATCCTTCCTAGCTGAAGGTGTTAAAGATTTTTCTGTTGATGGATGTAGCTTACGTTGGCGGGCTTAATGATCCTGGTAGATGATAGACTTAAAGCTTAGATAACCAAACCAAAAACCTGGAAAACAAGTCTGAGTTTACTGAGGAAGCTGTGTCAAGACGAGATGCAGATCGAGTGAGAGAAGAAGGAGCAGAATTGAAGGATGTGGATGAATGCAGTGTTGCGTCGTCAACGTATGAATGCAGCGGATATTTGTGGAGGAGAGGAAATGGTTGAAAAAAGGAGAAAAGGTG
>NC_092295.1:12583593-12598593 GCF_036320965.1 Panulirus ornatus
CTCTTGGCTTTCTTCTTTCACACACATTACCAAACTCAGTCACCAGCTTCTGCAGTTTCTCACATGAATCAGGCACTGTATCATCAGCGAACAACAACTGACTCACTTCCCAAGCCCTCTCATCCACAACAGACTGCATACTTGCCCCTCACTCCAAAACTCTTGCATTCACCTCCCAAACAACCCCATCCATAAACAAATTAAACAACCATGGAGACATCACACACCCCTGCCGCAAACCTACATTCACTGAGAACCAATCACTTTCCTCTCTTCCTACACGTACACATGCCTTACATCCTCGATAAAAACTTTTCACTGCTTCCAGCAACATGCCTCCCTCACCATATACTCTTAATACCTTCCACAGAGCAGCTATATCAACTCTGTCGAATGCCTTTCCAGGTCCATAAATGCTACATACAAATTCATTTGTTTTTCTGAGTATTTCTCACATACACTCTTCAAGGCAAACACCTGATCCACACATCTTATACCGCTTCTGAAACCACACTTCTCTTCGCCAATCTGATGCTCTGTACATGCCTTGACCCCCTCAATCAATACCCTCCCATAGAATTTCCCAGGAATATTATCCGAACTTATACCTCTGTAAGTTGGACACTCACCTTTATTCCCTTTGCCTTTGTACAATGTTACTATGCATGCATTCCGCCAATCCTCAGGCAATTCACACTGAGGTTTTCAGAAAAGAAGAGAGAATGTTGATGTGAAGAGAGTGGTGAGAGTAAATGAGCCTGGGAAGGAGACTTTCATGAGGAAGTACCAAGAGAGACTGAGTGCAGAATGAAAAGAGGTGGGAGCAAAGGACGTAAGGGGAGTCGTGTAGGAATGGGATGTATTTAGGTAAGCAGTGATGGCTTGCATGAAAGATGCTTGTGCCAGGAAAAGCGTGGGAGGTGGGCAGATTAGAAAGGGCAGCGAGTGGAAGGATGAAGAAGTAAGATTAATAGTGAAAGAGAATAGAGAGGCATATAGACGATTTTTGTAGGGAAATAGTGCAAATGACTGGGAGATATATAAAAGAAAGAGGCAGGAGGTCAAGAGAAAGGTGCGAGAGGTGAAAAAGAGGGCAAATGAGAGTTGGAATGAGAGAATATCATTGAATTTTAGGGAGAATACAAGATGTTTTGAAAGGAGGTAAATAAAGTGCGTAAGATAAAAGAACAAATGGGAGCATAGGTGAAGGGGCTAATCGGGACGTAATAACAAGTAGTGGTGATCAGAGAAGATGGAGTGAGTATTTTGAAGGTTTGTTGAATGTGTTAGATGATAGAGTAGCAGATATAGGGTGTTTTGGTCGAAGTTGTGTGCTAAGTGAGAGGGGTCAAGCAGAATGGTCTGGTAAAAAGAGAAAAGGTAGTGAAAGCTTTGCGGAAGGTGAAAGCCGCCAAAGCGTTGGGTTTGGATCTATTGCAGTGGAATTTATCAAAAAAGGGGGTGACTGTTATTGATCGGTTGACGCGGATACTATATATATATATATATATATATATATATATATATATATATATATATATATATATATATATATATATATATATATATATATATATATACACAGATATATATATACACAGATATATATATACATATATATATATATATATATATATATATATATATATATATATATATATATATATATATATATATATATATATATATATATATATATATATATATATATATATATATATATATATATATATATATATATATATATATATATATATATTTTTTTTTTTTTTTTTGCTTTGTCGCTGTCTCCCGCGTTTGCGACGGTAGCGCAAGGAAACAGATCGAAAGAAATGGCCCAACCCACCCCCATACACATGTATATACATACGTCCACACACGCAAATATACATACCTACACAGCTTTCCATGGTTTACCCCAGACGCTTCACATGCCTTGATTCAATCCACTGACAGCACGTCAACCCCGGTATACCACATCGCTCCAATTCACTCTATTCCTTGCCCTCCTTTCACCCTCCTGCATGTTCAGGCCCCGATCACATAAAATCTTTTCTCATCTTTCCACCTCCAATTTGGTCTCCCTCTTCTCCTCGTTCCCTCCACCTCCGACACATATATCCTCTTGGTCAATCTTTCCTCACTCATTCTCTCTATGTGCCCAAACCATTTCAAAACACCCTCTTCTGCTCTCTCAACCACGCTCTTTTTATTTCCACACATCTCTCTTACCCTTACGTTACTTACTCGATCAAACCACCTCACACCACACACTGTCCTCAAACATCTCATTTTCAGCACATCCATCCTCCTGCGCACAACTCTATCAATAGCCCACGCCTCGCAACCATACAACATTGTTGGAACCACTATTCCTTCAAACATACCCATTTTTGCCGTCCGAGACAATGTTCTTCACTTCCACACATTCTTCAAGGCTCACAGGATTTTCGCCCCCTCCCCCACCCTATGATCCACTTCCGCTTACATGGTTCCATCCGCTGCCAGATCCACTCCCAGATATCTAAAACACTTTACTTCCTCCAGTTTTTCTCCATTCAAACTTACCTCCCAATTGACTTGACCCTCAACCCTACTGTACCTAATGACCTTGCTCTTATTGTATTTTTCAACTTTCTAAAATGGGAAACAGAAGAAGGAGTCACGCGGGGAGTGCTCATCCTCCTCGAAGGCTCAGACAGGGGTGTCTAAATGTGTGTGGATGTAACCAAGATGTGAAAAAAGGAGAGATAGGTAGTATGTTTGAGGAAAGGAAACTGGATGTTTTGGCTCTGAGTGAAACGAAGATCAAGGGTAAAGGGGAAGAGTGGTTTAGGAATGTCTTGGGAGCAAAGTCAGGGGTTAGTGAGATGACAAGAGCAAGGGAAGGAGTAGCAGTACTCCTGAAACAGGAGTTGTGGGAGTATGTGATAGAATGTAAGAAAGTAAATTCTCGATTAATATGGGTAAAGCTGAAAGTTGATGGAGAGAGATGGGTGATTATTGGTGCATATGCACCTGGGCATGAGAAGAAAGATCATGAGAGGCAAGTGTTTTGGGAGCAGCTGAATGAGTGTGTTAGTGGTTTTGATGCACGAGACCGGGTTATAGTGATGGGTGATTTGAATGCAAAGGTGAGTAATGTGGCAGTTGAGGGAATAATTGGTATACATGGAGTGTTCAGAGGTGCAACTGGAGGGATGTCTGATCATTATCTTGTGGAGGCTAAGGTGAAGATTTGTATGGGTTTTCAGAAAAGAAGAGTGAATGTTGGGGTGAAGAGGGTGGTGAGAGTAAGTGAGCTTGGGAAGGAGACTTGTATGAGGAAGTATCAGGAGAGACTGAGTACAGAATGGAAAAAGGTGAGAACAATGGAAGTAAGGGGAGTGGGGGAGGAATGGGATGTATTTAGGGAATCAGTGATGGATTGCGCAAAAGATGCTTGTAGCATGAGAAGAGTGGGAGGTGGGTTGATTAGAAAGGGTAGTGAGTGGTGGGATGAAGAAGTAACATTATTAGTGAAAGAGAAGAGAGAGGCATTTAGACGATTTTTGCAGGGAAAAAATGCAATTGAGTGGGAGATGTATAAAAGAAAGAGACAGGAGGTTAAGAGAAAGGTGCAAGAGGTGAAAAAGAGGGCAAATGAGAGTTGGGGTGAGAGAGTATCATTAAATTTTAGGGAGAATAAAAAGATGTTCTGGAAGGAGGTAAATAAAGTTCGTAAGACAAGGGAGCAAATGGGAACTTCAATGAAGGGCGCAAATGGGGAGGTGATAACAAGTAAATAAAGAAGGAGATGGAGTGAGTATTTTGAAGGGTTGTTGAATGTGTTTGATGATAGAGTGGCAGATATAGGGTGTTTTGGTCGAGGTGGTGTGCAAAGTGAGAGGGTTAGGAAAAATGATTTGGTAAACAGAGAAGAGGTAGTAAAAGCTTTGCGGAAGATGAAAGCTGGCAAGGCAGCAGGTTTGGATGGTATTGCAGTGGAATTTATTAAAAAAGGGGGTGACTGTATTATTGACTTGTTGGTAAGGTTATTTAATGTATGTACGACTCATGGTGAGGTGCCTGAGGGTTGGCGGAATGCTTGCATAGTGCCATTGTACAAAGGCAAAGGGGATAAGAGTGAGTGCTCAAATTACAGAGGTATAAGTTTGTTGAGTATTCCTGGTAAATTATATGGGAGGGTATTGATTGAGAGGGTGAAGGCATGTACAGAGCATCAGATTGGGGAAGAGCAGTGTGGTTTCAGAAGTAGTAGAGGATGTGTGGATCAGGTGTTTGCTTTGAAGGACGTATGTGAGAAATACTTAGAAAAGCAAATGGATTTGTATGTAGCATTTATGGATCTGGAGAAGGCATATGATAGAGTTGATAGAGATGCTCTGTGGAAGGTATTAAGAATATATGGTGTGGGAGGCAAGTTGTTAGAAGCAGTGAAAAGTTTTTATCGAGGATATAAGACATGTGTACGTGTAGGAAGAGAGGACAGTGATTGGTTCTCAGTGAATGTAGATTTGCGGCAGGGGTGTGTGATGTCTCCATAGTTGTTTAATTTGTTTATGGATGGGGTTGTTAGGGAGGTGAATGCAAGAGTTTTGGAAAGAGGGGCAAGTATGAAGTCTGTTGGGGATGAGAGAGCTTGGGAAGTGAGTCAGTTGTTGTTCGCTGATGATACAGCGCTGGTGGCTGATTCATGTGAGAAACTGCAGAAGCTGGTGACTGAGTTTGGTAAAGTGTGTGAAAGAAGAAATTTAAGAGTAAATATATATATAAATATATATATATATATATATATATAATATATATATATATATATATATATATATATATATATATATATATATATATATGTTTTGGCTCTGAGTGAAACGAAGCTCAAGGGTAAAGGGGAAGAGTGGTTTGGAAATGTCTGGGGAGTGAAGTCAGGGGTTAGTGAGAGGACAAGAGCAAGGGAAGGAGTAGCAATACTCCTTAAACAGGAGTTGTGGGAGTATGTGATAGAATGTAAGAAAGTAAATTCTCGATTAATATGGGTAAAATTGAAAGTTGATGGAGAGAGGTGGGTGATTATTGGTGCATATGCACCTGGGCATGAGAAGAAAGATCATGAGAGGCAAGTGTTTTGGGAGCAGCTGAATGAGTGTGTTAGCGGTTTTGATGCACGAGACCGGGTTATAGTGATGGGTGATTTGAATGCAAAGGTGAGTAATGTGGCAGTTGAGGGAATAATTGGTATGCATGGGGTGTCCAGTGTTGTAAATGGAAATGGTGAAGAGCTTGTAGATTTATGTGCTGAAAAAGGACTGATGATTGGGAATACCTGGTTTAAAAAGCGAGATATACATAAGTATACTTATGTAAGTAGGAGAGATGGCCAGAGAGCGTTATTGGATTACGTGTTAATTGACAGGCGTGCGAAAGAGAGACTTTTGGATGTTAATGTGCTGAGAGGTGCAACTGGAGGGTTGTCTGATCATTATCTTGTGGAGGCTAAGGTGAAGATTAGTATGGGTTTTCAGAAAAGAGGAGTGAATGTTGGGGTGAAGAAGGTGGTGAGAATAAGTGAGCTTGGGAAGGAGACCTGTGTGGGGAAGTACCAGGAGAGACTGTGTACAGAATGGAAAAAGGTGAGAACAATGGAAGTAAGGGGAGTGGGGGAGGAATGGGATGTATTTAGGGAATCAGTGATGGATTGCGCAAAAGATGCTTGTGGCATGAGAAGAGTGGGAGGTGGGCTGTTTAGAAAGGGTAGTGAGTGGTGGGATGAAGAAGTAAGAGTATTAGTGAAAGAGAAGAGAGAGGCATTTGGACGATTTTTGCAGGGAAAAAATGCAATTGAGTGGGAGAAGTATAAAAGAAAGAGACAGGAGGTCAAGAGAAAGGTGCAAGAGGTGAAAAAAAGGGCAAATGAGAGTTGGGGTGAGAGACTATCAGTAAATTTTAGGGAGAATAAAAAGATGTTCTGGAAGGAGGTAAATAGGGTGCGTAAGACAAGGGAGCAAATGGGAACTTCAGTGAAGGGCGTAAATGGGGAGGTGATAACAAGTAGTGGTGATGTGAGAAGGAGATGGAATGAGTATTTTGAAGGTTTGTTGAATGTGTCTGATGACAGAGTGGCAGATATAGGGTGTTTTGGTCGAGGTGGTGTGCAAAGTGAGAGGGTTAGGGAAAATGATTTGGTAAACAGAGAAGAGGTAGTAAAAGCTTTGCGGAAGATGAAAGCCGGCAAGGCAGCAGGTTTGGATGGTATTGCAGTGGAATTTATTAAAAAAGGGGGTGACTGTATTGTTGACTGGTTGGTAAGGTTATTTAATGTATGTATGACTCATGGTGAGGTGCCTGAGGATTGGCGGAATGCGTGCATAGTGCCATTGTACAAAGGCAAAGGGGATAAGAGTGAGTGCTCAAATTACAGAGGTATAAGTTTGTTGAGTATTCCTGGTAAATTATATGGGAGGGTATTGATTGAGAGGGTGAAGGCATGTACAGAGCATCAGATTGGGGAAGAGCAGTGCGGTTTCAGAAGTGGTAGAGGATGTGTGGATCAGGTGTTTGCTTTGAAGAATGTATGTGAGAAATACTTAGAAAAGCAAATGGATTTGTATGTAGCATTTATGGATCTGGAGAAGGCATATGATAGAGTTGATAGAGATGCTCTGTGGAAGGTATTAAGAATATATGGTGTGGGAGGCAAGTTGTTAGAAGCAGTGAAAAGTTTTTATCGAGGATGTAAGGCATGTGTACGTGTAGGAAGAGAGGAAAGTGATTGGTTCTCAGTGAATGTAGGTTTGCGGCAGGGGTGTGTGATGTCTCCATGGTTGTTTAATTTGTTTATGGATGGGGTTGTTAGGGAGGTGAATGCAAGAGTCCTGGAAAGAGGGGCAAGTATGAAGTCTGTTGGGGATGAGAGAGCCTGGGAAGTGAGTCAGTTGTTGTTCGCTGATGATACAGCGCTGGTGGCTGATTCATGTGAGAAACTGCAGAAGCTGGTGACTGAGTTTGGTAAAGTGTGTGGAAGAAGAAAGTTAAGAGTAAATGTGAATAAGAGCAAGGTTATTAGGTACAGTAGGGTTGAGGGTCAAGTCATTTGGGAGGTAAGTTTGAATGGAGAAAAACTGGAGGAAGTGAAGTGTTTTAGATATCTGGGAGTGGATCTGTCAGCGGATGGAACCATGGAAGCGGAAGTGGATCATAGGGTGGGGGAGGGGGCGAAAATTTTGGGAGCCTTGAAAAATGTGTGGAAGTCGAGAACATTATCTCGGAAAGCAAAAATGGGTATGTTTGAAGGAATAGTGGTTCCAACAATGTTGTATGGTTGCGAGGCGTGGGCTATGGATAGAGTTGTGCGCAGGAGGATGGATGTGCTGGAAATGAGATGTTTGAGGACAATGTGTGGTGTGAGGTGGTTTGATCGAGTAAGTAACGTAAGGGTAAGAGAGATGTGTGGAAATAAAAAGAGCGTGGTTGAGAGAGCAGAAGAGGGTGTTTTGAAATGGTTTGGGCACATGGAGAGAATGAGTGAGGAAAGATTGACCAAGAGGATATATGTGTCGGAGGTGGAGGGAACGAGGAGAAGAGGGAGACCAAATTGGAGGTGGAAAGATGGAGTGAAAAAGATTTTGTGTGATCGGGGCCTGAACATGCAGGAGGGTGTAAGGAGGGCAAGGAATAGAGTGAATTGGAGCGATGTGGTATACAGGGGTTGACGTGCTGTCAGTGGAGTGAATCAAGGCATGTGAGGCGTCTGGGGTGGACCATGGAAAGCTGTGTAGGTATGTATACACGTGTGTGGACATGTGTATGTACATGTGTATGGGGGGGGGGGGGTTGGGCCATTTCTTTCGTCTGTTTCCTTGCGCTACCTCGCAGACGCGGGAGACAGCGACAAAGTATAAAAAAAAAAAAAAAAAAAAAAGAAAAAAAAAAAAAAAAATATGTATGTCATTCTTATTTATTTTTCTTAGTTCACTTTGTCGCTGTCTCCCGCGTTAGCGAGGTAGTGCAAGGAAACAGACGAAAGAATGGTCCGACCCACCCATATGCAAATGTATACATATACATACACATCCACACACACAAATATACATACCTATATATCTATACATATACATATATATACAAACACAGATATTATACATATATACACGTGTACATAATTCATACTGTCTGCCTTTATTCATCCCCATCGCCACCCCGCCATACATGAAATAACAACCCCCTCCCCCTCATGTGTGCGAGGTAGCGCTAGGAAAAGACAACAGAGGCCACATTTGTTCACACTCAGTCTCTAGCTGTCATGTATAATGTCCGAAACCACAGCTCCCTTTCCACATCCAGGGTCCACAGAACTTTCCATGGTTTACCCCAAACGCTTCACATGCCCTGGTTCAATCCAATGACAGCACGTCGACCCCGGTATACCACATCGTTCCAGTTCACTCTATTCCTTGCACGCCTTTCACCCTCCTGCATGTTCAGGACCCGATCACACAAAATCTTTTTCACTCCATCTTTCCACCTCCAATTTGGTCTCGCACTTCTCCTCGTTCCCTCCACCTCCGACACATATATCCTCATGGTCAATATTTCCTCACTCATTCTCTCCATGTGCCCAAACCATTTCAAAACACCCTCTTCTGCTCTCTCAACCACGCTCTTTTTATTTCCACACATCTCTCTTACCCTTACATTACTTACTCGATCAAACCACCTCACACCACACATTGTCCTCAAACATCTCATTTCCAGCACATCCACCCTCCCGCGCACAACTCTATCCATAGCCCACGCCTCGCAACCATACAACAGTTTCTGCAGTTTCTCACATGAATCAGCCACCACCGCTGTATCATCAGCGAACAACAACTGACTCACCTACCAAGCTCTCTCATCCACAACAGACTTCATACTTGCCCCTCTTTCCAAAACTCTTGCATTCACCTCCCTAACAACCCCATCCATAAACAAATTAAACAACCATGGAGACATCATACACCCCTGCCGCAAAACTACATTCACTGAGAACCAATCACTTTCCTCTCTTCCTACACGTACACATGCCTTGCATCCTCGATAAAAACTTTTCACTGTTTCTAACAATTTGTTTCCGCACCATATATTCTTAATTCCTTCCATAGAGCATCTCTATCAACTCTATCATATGCCTTCTCCAGATCCATAAATGCTACATACAAATGTATGTATTTCTCACATACATTCTTCAAAGCAAACACCTGATCCACACATCCTCTACCACTTCTGAAACCACACTGCTCTTTCCCAATCTGATGCTCTGTACATGCCTTCACCCTCTCAATCAATACCCTCCCATATAATTTACCAGGAATACTCAACAAACTTATACCTCTGTAATTTGAGCACTCACTCTTATCCCCTTTGCCTTTGTACAATGGTACTATGCACGCATTCCGCCAATCCTCAGGCACCTCACCATGAGTCATACATACATTAAATAACCTTACCAACCAGTCTACAATACAGTCACCCCCTTTTTTGATAAATTCCACTGCAATACCATCCAAATCTGCTGCCTTGCCGGCTTTCATCTTCCGCAAAGCTTTTGCTACCTCTTCTCTGTTTACCAAATCATTTTCCCTAACCCTCTCCCTTTGCACACCACATCCACCAAAACACCCTATATCTGCCACTCTATCATCAAACTCATTCAACAAACCTTCAAAATACTCACTCCATCTCCTTCTCACATCACCACTACTTGTTATCACCTCCCCATTTGCGCCCTTCACTGAAGTTACCATTTGCTCCCTTATCTTACGCACTTTATTTACCTCCTTCCAAAACATCTTTTTATTCTCCCTAAAATTTAATGATACTCCCTCACCCCAATCTCATTTGCCCTCTTTTTCACCTCTTGCACCTTTCTCTTGACCTCCTGTCTCTTTCTTTTATACATCTCCCACTCAACTGCATTTTTTTCCCTACAAAAATCGTCCAAACGCCTCTCTCTTCTCTTTCACTAATAATGTTACTTCTTCATCCCACCACTCACTACCCGTTCTAATCAACCCACCTCCCACTCTTCTCATGCCACAAGCATCTTTTGCGCAATCCATCACTGATTCCCTAAATACATCTCATTCCTCCCCCACTCCCCTTACTTCCATTGTTCTCACCTTTTTCCATTCTGTACTCAGTCTCTCCTGGTACTTCCTCATACAAGTCTCCTTCCCAAGCTCACTTACTCTCACCACCCTCTTCACCCCAACATTCACTCTTCTTTTCTGAAAACCCATACAAATCTTCACCTTAGCCTCCACAAGATAATGATCAGACATCCCTCCAGTTGCACCTCTCAGCACATTAACATCCAAAAGTCTATCTTTCGCGCGCCTGTCAATTAACACGTAATCCAATAACGCTCTCTGGCCATCTCTCCTACTTACATACGTATACTTATGTATATCCCGCTTTTTAAACCAGGTATTCCCAATCACCAGTCCTTTTTCAGCACATAAATCTACAAGCTCTTCACCATTTCCATTTACAACACTGAACACTCCATGTATACCACTTATTCCCTCAACTGCCACATTACTCACCTTTGCATTCAAATCACCCATCACTATAACTCGGTCTCGTGCATCAAAACCACTAACACACTCATTCAGCTGCTCCCAAAACACTTGCCTCTCATGATCTTTCTTCTCATGCCCAGGTGCATATGCACCAATAATCACCCATCTCTCTCCATCAACTTTCAGTTTTACCCATATTAATCGAGAATTTACTTTCTTACATTCTATCACATACTCCCACAACTCCTGTTTCAGGAGTAGTGCCACTCCTTCCCTTGCTCTTGTCCTCTCACTAACCCCTGACTTTACTCCCAAGACATTCCCAAACCACTCTTCCCCTTTACACTTGAGCTTCGTTTCACTCAGAGCCAAAACATCCAGGTTCCTTTCCTCAAACATACTACCTATCTCTCCTTTTTTCACATCTTGGTTACATCCACACACATTTGGACACCCCAATCTGAGTCTACGAGGAGGATGAGCACTCCCTGCGTGACTCCTTCTGTTTCCCATTTTTTAGAAAGTTAAAATTACATATATATTTACATATATATATATATATATATATATATATATATATATATATATATATATATATATATATGGGGATAGGGGATTAAGAATACTTCCCACGTATTCCCTGCGTGTCGTAGAAGGCGACTAAAAGGGGAGGGAGCGGGGGGCTGGAAATCCTCCCCTCTCGTTTTTTTTTTTTTTTTTTTTTTCCAAAAGAAGGAACAGAGGGGGCCAGTTGAGGATATTCCAAAAAAGGCCCAGTCCTCTGTTCTTAGCGCTACCTCGCTAACGCGGGAAATGGCGAATAGTTTAAAAGAAAAGAAAAGATATATATATATATATATATATATATATATATATATATATATATATATATATATATATATATATATATATATATATATATATATATATTTACTATAAATTTGATCGCCATTCCCCTCGTTAGCGAGGTAGCCAGGAAACAGACGAAGAATGGCCCATCCACTCACATACACACATATATACATAAATGCCCGTATACGAACATATACATATACATATCAACATATACACATATACGTAGGGATACATACGCATTCACATACATATACATATGTATTCATATACATATTCATACTTGCTTGCCTTCATCCTTTTCTGGCGATTTCCCTCCCCACAGGAAACAGCATCGCTACTCCCTGCTTCAGCGAGGTAGCGCTAGGAAAACAGACAAAAAAGGCCACATCCGTTCACACTCAGTCTCTAGCTGTCATGTGTAATGCACCGAAACCACAGCTCCCTATCCACGTCCATCCCGCACAGACCTTTCCATGGTTTACCCCAGACGTTTCACATGCCCTGGCTCAGTCCATTGACTTCACGTTGATCCCAGTATACCACATCGTTCTAATTCACTCTATTCCTTGCACGCCTCTCACCCTCCTGTATGTTTAGGCCTCGATGGCTCAAAATCTTTTTCACTCTCTCTTCCCACCTCCAATTTGGTTTCCTGCTTCTTTTTGTTTCCTCCACCTCTGAAAAATATATCCTCTTTGTCAGTCTTTCTTCACTCATTATCTCTATGTGACCAAAGCCTTTTAACACACTCTCTTCTGCTCTCTCAATCACACTCTTTTTATTTCCACACATCTTACTCTTACATTACTTACTCGACGAAACCACCTCACACTAATGTGCCATCTTAGATATGTCATGGCTGAACAATATGGTTTATCAGTATTACGGTACTTCATCAGTGTCGTGTTTCAGCATTCTGGAACGTCATTAGTTCTGTCTTTCTATCGTGTTGACTTCCAACAATGTGATGCTTCAACTGTGTAAAACCTAAACAATGTAGTGATTCATTAGTCTGGCGCCTGAACAAATGGAATCTCATGTATGAGGAGTCAGTATGGAGTGTCTCACTATCATGTGAATCAGGTGTCGTACCTTGCCACTGTGGTGATTCGATAGTAAGATGATTCAGTCGTTTGACTCTTCAGCATTTATATTCTATTAGATATATGGTATCTTCACAGGATGGTGTCTTATTAGTG
The DNA here is from genome assembly GCF_036320965.1 of Panulirus ornatus. Taxonomy (NCBI): domain Eukaryota; kingdom Metazoa; phylum Arthropoda; class Malacostraca; order Decapoda; family Palinuridae; genus Panulirus; species Panulirus ornatus. The sequence goes on from NC_092295.1 coordinate 12,596,207, forward strand.
ACATGGTTAGATATGAAGTACTGGAGCCTCAGTCTGTGTTGTCTCAGTGCATGTTGCTCCAACATGACAACATTTGATGCCTCAGTATGTATATATGTGGCACCATATATGTATAGTGTATCAATATATACCTCAGCATTATGGTACATCAACAGTGTGGTACCTCATCATTATGGTACATCAACAGTGTGGTACCTCATCATTATGGTACATCAACAGTGTGGTACCTCATCATTATGGTACATCAACAGTGTGGTACCTCATCATTATGGTACATCAACATTGTGGTACCTCATCATTATGGTACATCAACAGTGTGGTACCTCATCATTATGGTACATCAACAGTGTGGTACTCATCATATGGTACTATCAACAGTGTGGTACCTCATCATTATGGTACATCAACAGTTATGGTACTCATCTATGGTACATCACAGTGTGGTAACCTCATCATTATGGTACATCAACAGTGTGGTCTCACATATGATCATCAGTTGGTACCTCATCATTATGGTACATCAACAGTGTGGTACCTCATCATTATGGTACATCAACAGTGTGGTACCTCAGCATTATGGTACATCAACAGTGTGGTACATCATCATTATGGTACATCAACAGTGTGGTACCTCATCATTATGGTACATCATACAGTGTGGTACACTCATCATTATGGTACATCAACAGTGTGGTACATCATCATTATGGTACATCAACAGTGTGGTACCTCATCATTATGGTATCACATGGTACCTATCTTATGGTACATCAACAGTGTGGTACCTCATCATTATGGTAACCTCATCATTATGGTACATCACCAGTGTGGTACTCATCATTATGGTACATCACAGTGTTGGTACCTCATCATTATGGTACATCAACAGTGTGGTCCCATCATCATATGGTACCTCATCATTTATGTACATCATCAGTGGTACCTCATCATTAGGGTACATCAACAGTGTGGTACCTCATCATTATGGTACATCAACAGTGTGGTACCTCATCATTATGGTACCTTCATTATGGTACATCAACAGTGTGGTACCTCATCATTATGGTACATCAACAGTGTGGTACCTCATCATTATGGTACATCAACAGTGTGGTACCTCATCATTATGGTACATCAACAGTGTGGTACCTCATCATTATGGTACCTCATCATTATGGTACATCAACAGTGTGGTACCTCATCATTATGGTACATCAACAGTGTGGTACCTCATCATTATGGTACATCAACAGTGTGGTACCTCATCATTATGGTACATCAACAATGTGGTACCTCATCATTATGGTACATCAACAGTGTGGTAACTCATCATTATGGTACATCAACAATGTGGTACCTCATCATTATGGTACATCAACAGTGTGGTACTCTCATATATATTGGTACATCAACAGTGTGGTACTCATCATTATGGTACATCAACAGTGTGGTACCTCATCATTATGGTACCTCATCATTATGGTACATCAACAGTGTGGTACATCATCATTATGGTACATCAACAGTGTGGTACCTCATCATTATGGTACCTCATCATTATGGTACATCATCATTATGGTACCTCATCATTATGGTACATCAACAGTGTGGTACCTCATCATTATGGTACCTCATCATTATGGTACTATCACCAGTGTGGTACCTCATCATTATGGTACATCAACAGTGTGGTACCTCATCATATGGTACATCACAATGTGGTACTTCATCATTATGGTACATCAACAGTGTGGTACCTCATCATTATGGTACATCAACAATGTGGTACCTCATCATTATGGTACATCAACAGTGTGGTACCTCATCATTATGGTACATCAACAGTGTGGTACCTCATCATTATGGTACATCTACAGTGTGGTACCTCATCATTATGGTACATCAACAGTGTGGTACCTCATCACTATGGTACATCAACAGTGTGGTACCTCATCATTATGGTACCTCATCATTATGGCACATCAACAGTGTGGTACCTCATCATTATGGTACATCAACAGTGTGGTACCTCATCATTATGGTACCTCATCATTATGGTGCATCAACAGTGTGGTACCTCATCATTATGGTACATCAACAGTGTGGTACCTCATCATTATGGTACATCAACAGTGTGGTACCTCATCACTATGGTACATCAACAGTGTGGTACCTCATCATTATGGTACATCAACAGTGTGGTACCTCATCATTATGGTACTGGTACATCAACAGTGTACAGTTTAAACAGTGTTTACGATCCAAAAGTGTTTCCTTAACTTACCAGAGTAACAGTGTGAAAAAACGTGCCAGAGTAAGTGTGACAAACTGGTACCAGAGTAACAGTGTGACAAAACGTGCCAGAGTAACAGTGTGACAAACTGGTA